>NW_024420361.1:3457793-3485090 GCF_014898765.1 Herpailurus yagouaroundi
ATAGGCAATGTATATATATGTATATAGGCAATGTATATATATGTATATATATATATACATACACACACATGTATATATATACACACACACACATATATATATATACACACATGTATATATAAATATACATCCAAGTTAGTTAGCATATAGTGCAATAATGATTTCAGGAGTAGAATCCAGCGATTCATCCCCTACATATAACACCCAGTGCTTATCCCAACAAGTGTCTTCCTGATGCCCCTTACCCATCTAGCCATCCCCCCACCCACAACCCCTCCAGCAACCCTGTTTGTTCTCTATATTTAAGAGTCTCTTATGTTTTCCACCTCCCTGTTTTTATATTATTTTTGCTTCCCTTCCCCTATGTTCATCTGTTTTGTGTCTTAAATCCCACACGAGTAAAGTCATATGATATTTGTATTTCTCTAATTTCACTTAGCATAATACCCTCCACTTCCATCCACATTGTTGGAAATGACAAGATTTCATTCTTTTTGATTGCTGAGTAATGTTCCATTGTATATATGTACCACATCTTCTTTATCCTTTCATCTGTGGATGGACATTTGGGCTCTTTCCATACTTTGGCTATTGTCAATAGCCCTGCTATAAACATTGGGGTGCATGTGTCCCTTCGAAGCAGCACTCCTTTATCCTTTGGATAAAAACCTAGTGGTGCCATTGCACGGTCGTAGGGTAATTGTATTTTTTAACTTTTTTAGGAATCTCCATGCTGCTTTCCAGAGTGGCTGCACCAGTTTGCATTCCCACCAGTGCAAAAGAGTTCCCCTTTCTCCACATCCTCACCAACATCTGTTGTTGCCTGAGTTGTTAATTTTAGCTATTCTGACTGGTGTGAGGTGGTAACTCATTTTGGTTTTGATTTGTATTTCCCTCATGATGAGTGATGTTGAGCATTTTTTCATGTGTCTGTTAGCCATCTGGATGTCTTCTTTGGAAGTGTCTATTCATGCCTTCTGTACATTTATTAACTGGATTATTTGTTTTTTGGGTGTCAAGTTTGATAAGTTGTTTACAGATTTTGCATACTTACCTTTTATCTGATATGTCATTTGCAAATTATCTTCTTCCATTCCGTTGCAGTTGCCTTTTAGTTTTGCTGACTGTTTCCTTCATTGTGAAAAAGCTTTTTATCTTGATGAGGTCCCAGTAGTTCATTTTTGCTTTTGTTTCCCTTGCCTCCAGAAACGTGTCAAGTAAGAATTGCTATGACTGAGGTCAAATAGATTTTTGCCTGCTTTCTCCTCTAGGATTTTGATGGCTTCCTGTCTTACGTTTAGGCGTTTTATTCATTTTCAGTTTATTTTTGTGTTTGGTGTAAGAAAGTAGTTCAGGTTCATTCTTTTGCATGTCGCTGTCCACTTTTCCCAGCACCACTTGCTGAAGAGACTGTCTTTATTCCATTGAATATTGTTTCCTGCTTTGTCAAAGATTAGTTGGCCATACGTTTGTGGGTCCATTTCTGGGTTCTCTATTATGTTCCATTGATCTGAGTGTCTATTGTGCCACTACCATACTGTCCTGGTGATTACACCTTTGTAATACAGCTTGAAGTCTGGAATTGTGATTCCTCCTGCTTTGGTTTTCTTTTTCAGGATTGCTTTGGCTATGTGGGGTCTTTTCCGGTTCCATAAAATTTTCGGATTATTTATTCTAGCTCTGTGAAGAATGTTGGGGTTATTTTGATAGGGATTGCATTAAATATGTAGATTGCTTTGGGTAGTATCGACATTTTAACAATATTTGTTCTTCCTATCCAGGAGCATTGAATAATTTTCCATTTTTTTGTGTCTTCTTCATTTTCTTTCATAAGCTTTCTATATTTTTCATGGTATAGATTTTTCACCTCTTTGCTTAGATTTATTCCTCGGTATTTTATGGTTTTTGGTGCAATTGTCAATGGGATAGATTCCTTGATTTCTCTTTCTATTGCTTCGTTATTGGTGTATAGAAATGCAACTGGTTTCTGTGCATTGATTTTATATTCTGTGACTTTGCTGAATTCATGAATCATTTCTAGCATTTTTTTGGTGGAATCTTGTGGGTTTTCCATATGGAGTATAATGTTATCTGTGAAGAGTAAAAGTTTGACTTCCTCCTTGCCAATTTGGATGCCTTTTATTTCTTTGTGTTCTCTGATTACTGAGGTTAGGACTTCCAATACTATTTTGAATAACACTGGCAAGAGTGGACATCCCTGTCATATTCCTGACCTTGGGGGAAAAGCTCTGCTTTTCCCCATTGAGGATGATAGTAGCAATGGGTCTCTCGTATGTGGCTTTTGTGATCTTGAGTTATGGTCCTTCTATCCCTACTTTCTTGAGGGTTTTTATCAAGAAAGGATGCTGTATTTTGTCAAATGCTTTCTCTGCATCTATTGAAAGGATCATGTGGTTCTTGTCCTTTCTTTTATTACTGTGATGTATCACATTGATTGATTTGCAGATACTGAACCAGCCTTTCATCCCATTATAAATCCCACTTGATCATGGCAAATAATTCATTTAATGTATTGTTGGATCCGGTTGGCTGATATCTTGTTGAAAATTTTTGTATCCATGTTCATCAGGGAAATTGATCTCTAGTTCTCCTTTTTGAGTGGGGTCTTTCTCTGGTTTTGGAATCAAGGTAATGCTGGTGCCATAGAATGAGTTTGGATATTTTCCTTCTGTTTCTATTTTTTGGAACAGCTTCAAAAACATAGGTGTTAACTCTTCTTTAAATGTTTTGTAGAATTCTCCTGGAAAGCTATCCAGCCATGGGCTCTTGTTTTTTGGGAGATTTTTGATTACTAATTAAATTTCTGTTCAAATTATCTATTCTTGTTTCAGCTCTGGTAGTTTATGTTTCCAGGATTTTGTCCTTTTCTTCTAGATTGCCCAATTTATTGGCATATAATTGCTCATAATATTCTCTTATTATTGTTTGTATTTATGCAGTGTTTGTGATCTCTCATCTTTAATTCTTGATTTTATTTATTTGAGTCCTTTTTGATTAATCTGCCTAGGTGTTTATCAATTTTGTTAATTCTTTCAAAGAATCAGTTTCTGGTTTCATTGAGCTGTTCTACTGGTTTTGTTTATTTATTTGTTTATTTGCTTTGGGTTTCAATAGCATTGATTTCTGCTCTAATCTGTATTTTCCTGTCTTTTGTTGGTTTGGGGTTTTATATGCTGTTCTTTTGCAGCTCTTTAAGGTTGTGGATTAGATTCTGTATCTGAGACCTTTCTTCCTTCTTTAGAAGGCCTGGATTCGTATATACTTTCCTCTCATGACCACCTTTGCTGCATCCCAGAGGTTTTGGGCTATGGTATTTTCATTTTCATTGGCTTCCATGTACTTTTTAATTTCCTCTTTAACTTCTTGGTTTGCGCATTCATTTTTGGTAAGATGTTCTTTAGTCTTCCAGTATTAGTTGTCTCTCGAAATTGTTTCTTGTGGTTGATTTTGAGTTTTATACCACTGTGGTTTGAAAATATGCATGGTATGATCTTGATGTTTTTGTACTTGTTGAGGGCTGGTTTCCCACTATGTGATCTATTCTGGAAAATGTTCCATGTGCACTCAAGAAGAATGTATATTCTGCTGCTTTAGGATGAAATGTTCTGAATATATCTGTTAAGTCCACCCAGTCCCATGTGTCATTAAAGCCATTGTTTCCTTGTAGATTTTCTGTTTAGATGATCTTCTTGTAAACAGTGTATAGATGGATCTTGTTTTCTTATCCATAATGTTACCCTATGTCTTTTGATTGAAGCATTTAGTCCATTGACATTTAGAGCGAGTAGTGAAATATATGGACTTATTGCCATTGTGTTGCTTGTAGAGTTGGTGTTTCTGCTAGTGTTCTTTGGTCCTTTCTAGTCTTTGTGACTTTTTTTCTTATTTGTTTTGGTTTTGCTTTTCTCCTCTCAGCGAGTCCCCCTTAAAATTTCTTGCAGGGCTGGTTTAGTGATTATGAACTCTAGTTTTTGTTTGGGAAACTTTTTATCTCTCCTTCCACTTTGAATGACAGTCTTGCTGGATAAAGAATTCTTGGTTGCATATTTTTCTGATTCAGCATGTTAAATATATCCTGCCACTCCGTTCCAGCCTGCCACACTTTGTGGATACATGTTCTGCAAATCTGTTCTCTCATCCCTTATAGGTTAAGGACTTTCTTCCCTTGCTGCTTTCATAATTCTCTCCTTGTCTGTGTATTTTGTGAATTTGACTATGATTTCCCTTGTTAATGGTCGGTTTTTGTTTAATGTAATGGGAGTTCTCTGTGCTTCCTGGATTTTTTTTTATCTGTGTCTTTCCACAGGTTAGGAAAGTTTTCCAGTATGATTTGCTCATATACAGCTTCTACCCCTTTTACTCTCTATTCATCTTCTTGGACCCCTATGATTCTGATGTTATTCCTTTTTAATGAGTCACTGAGTTCTCTAATTCTTATATCATGCTCTTTTGCCTATCCCCCCCCCCCTTTTTTCTGCTTCATTATTCTCTATAAGTGTCTCTTGTATATTGTTGATTCGCTGCTCTGATTCATCCATCCTTCCTGCCGTGGCATCCATTCTAGATTGCATCTCATTTATTGCATTTTTACTTTTGTCCTGACCAGATTTATTTCAATGCATTTTTTTCAACCCTAGCCAGTATTCTTATCATCAAGATTCTAAATTCTGGCTAAGACATCTTGCTTATATCTATGTTGATTAAGTCCCTGGCTGTCATTTTTTCTTGTTCTTTCTTTTGAGGTGGATTCCTTCCTATCTTCATTTTGGAGGAAGAAAAGTATTAATAAAATACAAAAATAAATTTTGGGAGATTAAAAACGACTCCAAAACAAATTCAAATAAAGTAAGCTAGATCCTAGGTGTGTTTTGGTCTAGCTATTGACCATATTTTTTTTTTATTCACACACTTTTTGTTCACATACTTTATGTTCATACAATAAGTCATTCTATACCTTCCCCTTGCCTCTAGTTAGTTTTGTACCTAAATCTTCATAGGCCCCATTTTTAAGTTCTCCAGTGAGTTTCTGTGACATTCCAGTTCGTTTTGTAATTTTACTTATGCTTATTACAAACATACTTTCAAAAAAATTTTTTTTACTACTACTGGTTTTCTTCTTTGATTTTCCTTAGAATTCTTAATCCAGTTTCTTATCTTCTACCATATGTAAATGATCAACTTAACGTTTTTATGAGTCTAAAGTTACATAGTACTTTCATTTCTTTTACTAATATGTATCAAAATTTTTGTCTCTAACAGTGTTCAAATATCATGCCTTCTACCACATATTTTGTAAAGATGTTTCAGTAAGTAGAAACCAGCAAGGATACATTAGATGTCATTATGCCTAGATCTAAATTGTGTACTGTAGTGATTACAAAGAAGCACACAGTGGCATCCCTAATTTGAAATGTTCATAATCTTATTAGACACCTAATAGAGCAAGACACTATTAACTGTGTGCAGTGTACTCTAATAGACATTTCAGGATAGGTGTAGTTGAGTACAACATAGGTCTGACCTTAGGGTACTCACAATCTAGTGGGACAGATAAGACAAACACAAAAGTCTCTGTAAGAGGCAGAATATGAAAGTACCAAAAGAGTGGTACCAACAAACAGCAGACTGGAGAGATTCATAGGAGGGAAGAAACAGTATCTTAAAAATTTTGTAAACTTATATTAATTTTTCTTCAAACTGTTACATGAATTATGAGAAGCAGAAGACTAATCTGGTTTGGCATAGTTAATGAAAACATGACAATGTCTTCAGTTGTAGAACTACTGCTTACTAAAAAATGTCAAAATGTGGTTAAACAGAGAGGAGTGGGAGCTTGTTTTGCTAGTAGGCAGAGTGAAGAAAACTTTGCCCTTCTTGTTGTAATCTTAAATTTCCATTTGAGGAGTAGCTTACTCATGGTTTTCCCCCTTTTATAGTGATTTGTGATATAAGTAAATCTTTACCATGACAGTTACCCTTATTATTTTTCCCTATTACTTTTACCAGTTTTTTGTCATGTCTTTTTTATCTTTATTAGTATCTTAAATATAAAACTACATTCACCTTTGATTTTCTGAATTACATTTATTTTATGTTTTGAATATCTTTTGTAAATTTATTTTTATAAATTATTTCTCTATGTGAAGTACTTTTGTATCTCCAGTCTAACAGTATTCATTATTGACAGTTTAAAAAAGGAAAGTAAAATTACTATAATCCTATAGATGACAAACACTTGGTATGTGTTTACCTTGTTTTTTTATATGTATATACATATATATATTCCATAAGTATCCAGTACTATTTTATATATTTTATAATCTACTTTTCAAAAACACTTAATACAACAGAATTTTTCTGTATGTCTTTGATATTTTCAGTGATTGTGGGTATGCCATCTTTAATATCATGCTATTGAGATTAAGTGAAAATTTTTACATCATAGTTCTAGAAAAAAAACAGCTGGCCTAATAAATATTTGTGAAATTACATTAATTTTTAAAAACTTTTGAGTGGAATTATTGGGTCAAAGTATGTAGGCTTTTTTTTATTTTGAAGTTATAGACTCATAGGTATTTGCCAAGATATTACAGAGAAGTCCCATGTACCCTTCACTCAGTTTCTTCCAATAGTTATATTTTATCAAATTATAGTACAATATCAAAACCAGGAAATTGACATTGTTATAATGTGTGTATGCAATTTTATCACCTGTGTAGATGCTTGTGACCATCCCACAATGATTCCTAACATTACCCTTTTGTAGCCATAGCTGTATCTCTCCCTCCCCACACTGGGCACCTGATCCCTGGAAACCACTAATGTGTTTTCTATCTTAGTAATTTTGTCATTTTGATGGTGTCATTTAGAATGAGTCATACAATAAGTTAATCTTTTGAGACTGATTTTTTTGTTTTACTCATTGTAATTTTAAGATTCATCTAAATTGTTGCATGTATCAATAGTACATTCCTGTTTATTACTTAGTAGTAGTCCATGGTAAGCTGTACTTCTTTCTGGCCTCCATGGTTTCTAATGAAAAATCTGCTATTATTTGAATGGTTTTTCCCATATAGATAATGTGGTTCTTTTTCCCCCTCAGGCTGCTTTCAAGATTTTCTTCTTAGTCTTTAATTGTTGTAAGTTTTAATATAATGTGTCTTGGCATAGATTTCTTTGGAATTATTCTATTTGAGATTTGTACAGCTTCCTGAATTTGCAGGTTTCTTTTGCCAAATTCAGGAAGTGTTCATCCTTTACTTCTCCAAATACTTTCCAGTCTTACCCTCTTTTTCCTCGTGTAACATGACTATCAGATCTTTCACTATAGTTCCACATGTCTCTGAGGCTCTATTTCTTTATTCAAAAATATTTATTATACCTGTTAAGAGGAATTTATCATGCTAGGGACACTGGATTATACAAAGGAATATAGCCAAAGTAGTAATAATAATAAGATAGTACAAAGAGCAAGAAGAGCCCAAAGTATGTGTTTTTCTGTTCATTTTTATGTAGGCTATTTTCTTTCATTTTGCATTGCATCATTTCAAGTTCACTAATTTTTTCCTTTGTCCATTCCATTCTGTTGAGCCATCCATTGATGGTTTCTTAATTTAATTTGTGTATTTTTCAGATTAAAAATTCCCAGTTCTCCTTTAAATCTCCTATTTGCTGAGGCTTTCTATTTCTTTGCAGGGACTTTCTGTTGTTTCATTTTTTTCCAGCAGGTTTGTAATTGCTCAATAATGCATTTTTATGATGGCTGCATTGAATCTTGTTTAACTCCATCAGCTGTGTCATGTTGGCATCTGTCATTGATTGTCTTTTTGCAGTCAAGTTCAGGTTTTCCTGTTTTTTGGTATAATGAGTAGTTTTGGATTGATACCTGGGCATTTTTATTATTCTGTAATGGGACTTGGATCTTATTCTGTTTTAGTAGGAGCCCTCTGACATTGCTCTGGTGGATAAAGGGAGTGCCACCTTTTTACTGTCAGGGAAATGTAAGTCCCAGTTCCTCACTTGCCCTCTGCTGGAACCTGGAGGTTGGAGAATTTCCTCATTACTGCAGAGTGATTATATTGTAGGCTCTCCACTAGGCCTCTAACTGATTTCACCCTGGCTAGAAAGAACATAGGAATACCTTGTTACTTATTGTTCCCCACATGATCTTCATTGACACAATCAGGAGAGGGGTATGACCTCATTATTCAGGGAGTGGTAGGAGACCACACTCTCCATTAGACTTCCACTGACACCACACCATTGGTGGTGTCAGTGGTGCCTCATTACTGCTGGGGAAGGGTTGAAATCCAGCATCCTGCCATGGTCTCTACTGACACTGCAGAGGATGAAGACTGTTGTTACTCTTGGTGAGAATGAAGGTTTTGGCTCCTTACTTGGCCTTTTTTGATATCCTCCCCCAATGGGGCGGTTGAGACAACTTCATTACAAGCTGGTGTGGGGTGGAAGTCTAGACTCCTTCTTCAGCCTTTAATGGTGAGTGTAGAGGGTTTAGGTGTGTGTGTGTGTGGTGGTTGAGTGGAGTAGAGTAATAGCTGTCTAAAAGTTTTCTCTTTTACTAGGTGGCTTCTTTATTGATCCTTGACTAGAGAGAACACTTTTACTGGGATTTTTTTTTTTATCTGAACCCATTGATGTTTCTGGGTTGCTAGTTTCACTAGTAACCAGTCTGGGCTATATGAAGCAAGAAGAAAACCCAGGGAACTCTGCTATTTTGTTTCTTTCATCCAAAGGTCCCTAACTAGCCTCCTTTCTTCTGTATACCTCTCAGAGTCATCTTATGTTTGTTTTATGTGTTATGTCCAAGATTTTTATCTATGCCTTAGCAGGAGGAAGAGGAAAAAGTACCTTTTAATCAGTCGTTGTGGAAGTAGAAGTCCTAGAGTATCTAGAGTTTTAAGACTTTTCATATATAGTGTCTAATTGTATCCCTCCCAGAGTTGTATCAATTTACATATTCAGTGGTAGTTTATAAGCAAGCATGTCTGTTTCTCCAAACTCTCAAGAGTACTGGTTATTAGCAAAACTCCTTTGCCAAATTGAAACTTGGAAAATGATATTTTGTTTAAATTTGTTTTTAAAAACTCATGAAGTTTTTGAACATTGGATATTTATACTTTTGTGAATCCCTTATTCTTTCCACTTATTATACTGCTTATTCTTTTCTTACCAACTTACAAGAGCAATATAAACATTACAGATATCAGCCCTTGATTTTAAGTGTTGCAAGTATATTTCTTGGTTCATTCAGTATTCTTTCAAAAGTGTGGGATAAGTAGAGGACATTATTTTAGGTCTTGTAAGTGAGACAGAAAGTGATGAAGAAAGCTTTCTGATCTCAGGAAGCTTTAAATTTAGTGGGGAAGGGAAAATCAACAGCAATAACTTAAAAAAAATACAGCAGCAAAGCAATGTAACTTACGAATACAAGCAACAAGGGGCACCTGGATGGCTCAGTCAGTTGGGTGTCTGATTCTTGATTTTGGCTCAGGTCATGATCTCATGGTTCATGAGATCGAGCCCCATGTTAGGCTCTGTGCTGACAGTGTGGAGCCTGCTTGGGATTCTCTCTCTTCCTCTCTCTCTTCTCCTTCCATGGTCTCACCTCCCTTTCTTAAAATAAATAAATAAACATTAACAAAGAATACAAGCAACAAATGTTGAATGCAGGAAATGCTGTGCTCTAAAATCTAAAGAATCCTTCAAGAAAAATAAGGGGCATGATCTTTGTCCTTAAAAATGATGTATAAGAAGAGGAGAGGAGGCTGGGAAGACGACAGAGTAGGAGGATCTTAAGCTTGCCTCATCCAATGAATACAACTAGATAACACTCACATCAGCATATATAACCCAGAGAACAATCTGAAGACTGGAAGAACAAACTAAAGGTAGAAAAGAGGCCATATTGAAGAAGGTAGGAAAGGCAAAGATACAGTGTGAGAATAAAACAGACTATGGCCATCCTAGGTGGGGACAGAGACTGGTGCAGAGAAGGGGGAGAAACAGAGTATCACACCAGGGGACCTGCACAGGGAAGACAAATAGCCATAACATTTGGCTTCAAAAGCAAGAAGGGATGAATTTTGTGAGTTCTTACAAGTGGGATTTAAAGCTTTGAATTTTAAAAATCACTGTGCTCAATTCTGGGAGAGCTAGAGAGCATTAGGAAGTGGAATCCTTGCTCTTAAGGAGACAGCACAAAAAACACCCTGCAGAGATAAAGTATGGAAACGGCAGCTTGAAAAATGTCTGAGGCAGGGGCCTGAGGCAGGGGCGCCTGGGTGGCTCAGTTGGTTAGGCATCTGACTTTGGTTCAGGTCATGATCTCACAGTTCGTGAGTTCAAGCCCTGCATTGGGCGCTGTGCTGACAGCTTGGAGCCTGGAGCCTGCTTCGGATTCTGTGTCTCCCTCTCTTTCTGCCCCTTCCATGCTTATGCTGTCTCTCTCAATAATAAATAAATGCTAAAAAAAATCCATAAAGGGGCGCCTGGGTGGCGCAGTTGGTTAAGCGTCCGACTTCAGCCAGGTCACGATCTCGTGGTCTGTGAGTTCGAGCCCCGCATCAGGCTCTGGGCTGATGGCTCAGAGCCTGGAGCCTGTTTCCGATTCTGTGTCTCCCTCTCTCTCTGCTCCTCCACCGTTCATGCTCTGTCTCTCTCTGTCCCAAAAATAAATAAACGTTGAAAAAAAAAATTTAAAAAAAATCCATAAAAATAAAAAAGAAAGAAAGAAAGAAAAATGTCTGAGGCAGATGGGAGGGAGAGAATTACTCATCTCAGAGCTTGGCTCAGAGAAGCAGGGATCACTGGGAGAGCATTCCAAGAACAAAGGACCTGGCAGGTGCCATTTCCCTCCCCCACCCACAGCATAACACACCACCACCTACCAGAACCAGCACAGCAATGACACTTGCTACCTAATTGCCTCCCTCACCCCACCACCCAGATTTCAATGGATCTCCCCTTCCCAGTCAGGCTTGCCTTCAGTCCGGGTGCTGCAGGACCCCTCTGCCAGAAGACCTGTGCAAACCCAACACGTTTTGTGGGAACTCAGTTTCAGTGATGGCAACAGCAAGTCTCATTTTACAAGAAGACCACACACCTTCTGAAAATGCACCCCACCCACCTGGGACCAAACACCATACAACATGCAAAGAGAGCCTCTGCAGACAACTGGACTGAAGGAAAGGGAGGCCAGGACTCAACAAGGGGATAGGCAACACACATAGGAGCCCCTCCCTGAAGTGCCAGGCACTGGGCAACAAGGAACATTGCACTGCAGAACACTATAGAACCTCTTCTTCATAAGGCTGTTCCCTTCAAGAGCAAGAGACATAGCTGCCGTTACTAACACAGAGAAACAGACACAGTTAGACAAAATGAGGAGACAGAAATATGTCCCAAATGAAAGAACATGGCCAAACCATAGCAAGACACCTATGCAAAATGGATATAAGGAATATATCTGATTGAGAACTTAAAGTAATGATCATAAAGGTACTCACTGGACTTGAGGTAAAAGTGGAGGACATCAGTGAGACCCTTAACAGATGAAAAAGAACCAATCAGAGAAGAATCAACACAATAAGTGAAATTAAAAATATACTTCATGGGATAAGTAGCAGGCTAGAGGAAACAGAGGAAGGAATTAATGACCTGTAAGACAGAGTAAGGGAAAGGAATCAACCTAAATAAATGAGAGTAAAAAAAAAAATTATGGAAATTGAGGTAACTCAGTGACTCCATCAGGCAAAATAACATTTACATTACAGGGATCCCAGAAGAAGGACAGAGAGAAAAGGGAGCATAAAATGTGTTTGACAAAAGAATAGCTGAAAACTTCCATAATCTGAGGTAGGAAACATCCAGATCCAGAAGGCTCAGAGATCCCCCAACAAATTCAATGCAAGTAGGTCCACACCAACACATATAGTAATTAAAATGGAAAATAGTAGGGGCGCCTGGGTGGCGCCATCAGTTAAGCATCTGACTCTTGATGCCCGTCTCCCTCTACCCCCCCCCAAAAGAAACTTAAAAAAAAAATTAAAAATCAGCAAGAGTGGGGTGCCTGCATGGCTCAGTCAGCTAATTGCCCAACTCTTGATTTTGGCTCAGATCATGATCTCATGATTCCTGAGATGGAACCCCACATCAGGCACTGCATTTGACAGCACAGAGTCTGCTTGGGATTCTCTCTCCACCTCTCTCTCTTCCCCTCCCCTGCTCACACACTCTTTCTCTCCCTCTCTCTCTCTCTTAAAGTAAATAAACATTTTTTATTAAAAAGCAGCAAAAGGAGCACCTGAGTGGCTCAGTCAGTTGAGGGTCCAATTCTTGATTTCAGCTCAGGTCATGATCTCATGGTTGTCAGATGGAGCCCCGTGTAGGGCTCCATGCTGAGTGTGGAGCCTGCTTGGAATTCTCTCCCTCTTTCTCTCTGCCCTTCCCCCACTAGTTTGTTCTTTCTCTGTCTCTCCCCCTCCCTCCCTCCTCTCCCTTTCCCTCTCTCTTCCCCTCTCCCTCTCCCTTTTCTTCTCCCTTTCCCTCTCCCTCAAAATAAATGAACATTTTTAAGAAATGCAAGAGAAAAGAAGACCATTACATAACAAGGGAAACCACATAAGGCTATGAAGGGATATTTTAGCAGAAACTTTCCAGGCCAGAAGGGAGTGGCATGATATATTCAAAGTGCTGAAAAGGAAAAACCTGAAACCAAGAATACTTTTTCCAGCAAGGCTATCATCCAGAAAAGGAGAAATAAAGAGTTTCTGAGGCAAACAAAAACTAAAAGTGCTCATGGCCACTAAACCAGCCCTACAAGCAATGTTAAAGGGGACTCTTTGAATGGGAAAGAAAGATCATAAGTAACAGTAAGAAAACTAGGAAGCACAAAAGCAATAAAAATAAGTATATCTCTAAAAATCATTCAAGGGGCTCACAAAATAAAAGGATGTAAAATATGACACCATATAGGGTGCTGTATGCATAAGATGTTATGTATGAGCCTAAAGATAACCACATATCAAAATTTATTGCAGTTACACAAAAAATAAAGACAAAGAAATGCAAGCATATCACTAAAGAAAGTCATAAACTCACAAGGGAAGAGTGCAGGAGAAGAAAGGGAGGGAAAGGAACTACAAAAACAACCATAAAGAAGTAACAAATGGCAATAAATACATACCTATCAATAATTATTTTAACTGTAAATGGATTAAATGCTACAGTCTAAAGACATAGCATGACAGAATGCATTAAAAAGGAAGACCCATCTATATGCTGCCTACAAGACACTCATTTTAGACCTAAAGACACCTGAAGATTAAAACTGAAGGGATGGGGGCACCTGGGTGGTTCAGTTGGTTGAGCATCTGACTCTTGATATTGGCTTAGGTGATGATCTCAAGGTTGTGAGATCAAGCCGTGTGTCAGGCTCTGAGGTGACAGCATGGAGCCTGATTGGGATTCTCTCCTTCTCTATCTGCCCCTCCCACACATGCGTTTTTTTCTCTCACTCTCACTCTCCAAAATAAATAAACTTTAATATAAAAATAAAAGTGAGGGGATATAGAGACATTTATCTAGCAAACAAATGTCAAAAGAAAGCCAGAGTAGCAATACTTGTGTTAGACAAACTAGACTGTAACAAGAGACAAAGAAGAACGTTATATAATACAGGGAACAATCCAAGAAGAAGATATAACAATTGTAAATATTTATGCACCCAACATTAAAACACCCAAATACATAAAACAGTTAATAACAAACATAATGGTACATTGATATTATTGGTAATAATTGATAATAGTATAATAATGACAGAGGATTTTAACACCTCACTTATATCAATGTACAGATCATCCAAACAGAAAATCAACATGGAAACAGTAGCTTTGAATGACACCCTGGACCAGATGGGTGTAACATATATTCAGAACATTCCATCCTACAACAGCAGAATATACATTCTTTTCAATTGTATATGCAACATTCTCCACGACATATCAAATGTTAGGTCACAAAAGAAGTCTCCACAAATTCAACAAGGTCTAAGCCACACCATTCATCTTTTATTTTTTATTTTAATTTCATATTAACATACAGTGTTAATATTTGTTTCAGATATATGATATAGTGATTCATCAATTCCATACATCACCCAGTGCTCATCACAAGTGTACTCCTTCATCCCTTTCACCTATTTCACCCATCGCCCCTCCCACCGGCCTCTGGTAACCATCAGTTTGGTCTTTATAGTTAACAGTCTGTTTCTTGCCTTGTCTCTTTTTCCTTTTGTTCGTTTGTTCTGTTTCTAAAATTCCATATATGAGTGAAATCACTCATACGTATATATATATTATATTATTTGCCTTTCTCTGACCTGGCATTATAGTTTCTAACTCCATCCATGTTGTTGCAATTGTCACTGAATAATATTCCATTATATCTCACATCTTCTTTATCCATTCATCAATCAGTGGACACTTGTGCTGCTTCCATATCTCAGCTATTGTGTATATTGGGGCTATAAACATTGGGGTGCATGTATTCCTTTGAATTAGCGTTTTTGTATTCTTTTTGTAAATAGCCAGTAGTGCAATAGCTGGTTCTTAGGGAAGTTCTATTTTTAACTTTAAGGAGCCTCCATACAGTTGTCCACAGTGGTTGTACCAATTTGCATTTCCACCAACAGTTCATGAAGGTTTTTTACTCCACATCCTCACCAACAACTGTTGTTACTTGTATTGTTAATTTTAGCCATTCTGACTGGTGTGAGGTGATAATCTCATTGTAGTTTTGATTTGCATTTCCCTAATTATCAGTGATAATAAGCATCTTTTCACATGTCTGTTGGCCATCTATTTGTCTTTTTTGGAGAAATGTCTTTATGTTTTCTGTCAACTTTAATGGACTATTTGTTTTTTTGGCTGTTGAGTTTTCTAAGTTCTTTATACATTTTGGATATTCTTTATACATTTTGGATACTAACCCTTGATCAAATAAAGCATTTGCAATTATCTTCTCCCATTTGATAGATTGCCTTTTAGTTTTGTTGGTTGTTTCCTTTGCTGGGCAAAAGCTTTTTTTTTTTTTTTTTCTTTTTTTTTATGTAGGCCCAATAATTCATTCTTGTTTGTTTCTCCATAATTCATTTTGTTACCTCAAGAGACATATCTAGAAAAATGTTTCTACTTACTGCCTGTGTTCTCTTTGAGAATGTTTATGGTTTCAGGTCTCAAATGTAGGTCTTTAATCCATTTTGAGCTTATTTTGTGTATGGTGTAACAAAGTGGTCCAGTTTCATTGTTTTGCATATTGCTATTCCACTTTTCCCAACCCCACTTGTTGAACAGACTTTTTGCCACTGGATATTCTTTTCTGCTTTGTCAAAGATTATTTCACCATATAATCATGGGATTATTTCTGGGTTTGCCTTTCTGTTTCATTGAGCTATGTGTCTATTTTTGCAGCACACCATACTGTTTTGATTTGTAATACTTCTTGAAGTCTTTTCTTTTTAAAGATTTCTTTGGCTCTTCGGGATCAGTTGTGGTTCCATGCAAATTTTAAGATTGTTTGTTCTAGTTCTGTGAAAAATGCTGTTGATATTTTAATTAGTATTACATTGAGTCTTTGCATAGATTGCTTTAGGTAGTATTCACATTTTAACAATATTCTTCTAACCCATGAGCATGGAATGTCTTTCCATTTCATTACACCATTCTTGGATTTATTTTATCACTGTTTTATAGTTTTCAGAATACATATTTTTCACCTCTTTGGTTAAGTTTATTTCTAGGTATCTTATTATTTTTGTTGCAGTTGTAAATAGGATTGCTTTATTTCTCTTTCAGCTATTTCATTATTGGTGTATATAAATGCAACATACTTCTGTACATTGATTTGGTACCCTGAAATTTTCTTGAATTCATTTATTAGTTCTGATAGTTTTTGGTAAAGTGTTTCAGGTTTTCCATATATAGTATCATATCATCTGCATATAGTGAAAATTTTACTACTTTGTTACTGATTTGGATGGCCTTTCTTTTTGTTGTCTGCTTGCTGTGGCAAGACTTCCAGTACTATGTCGAATACAAGTGGTGAGAGCAGACATCCTTGTGTTGTTCCTGACCTTTGGGGAAGAAGCTCTCAGTTTTTCACCATTGAGTATGATGTTTGCTGTGGGTTTTTCATATAAGGATTTTATTATGTTGAGGTACATCCCCTGTAGACCTACTTTATTGAGGGTTTTTATCATGAATGGATGTTGTACTATGCCAAATGCTTTTTATTCGTTTATTGAAATGATAATATGGTTTATATCATTTCTCTTACTGATGCGATGTATCAGTTTGATTGATTTGTGGATATTGAGCCACACTTGCATCCTGGGAATAAATTCCACACTTGGTCATGGTGAATGAGTTTTTTAACGTGTTTTTGGATTCAGTTTGCTAGTATTTTCTTGAGCATTTTTTCATCTATGTTCATCAGAAATACTGGCATGTAGTTTTCTTTTTTGTGATGTCTTTATCTGGTTTTAGTCTCAGGGTGATACTGGTCTCATAGAATGAGCTGAACATTTTCCTTCCTTTTCTATTTTTTGAAATAGTTTGAGAAAAAATAGTTATTAACTCTTCTTTAAATGTTTGTTAGAAATTGACTGTGAAGCCATCTGGTCCTAGACTTTGGTTTGTTGGGAATTTTTAGATTACTGTTCAATTTCTTTGCTGGAAATCACTTTGTTCCAATGGTATCTTTCTTCCTATTTAAATTTTGGTTCGTTCTATGTTTCCAAGAATTTAGCCATATTTTCCCGTTTCTCCAATTTGTTGGCATATAGTTTTTCATAGTATACTTTTGTAATTGTTTATATTTCTGGTTATTGGTATTTCTCTTCTCTCATTTGTGATTTTAGTTATTGGAGCCCTTTTCTTTTTTTCTTGATATGTCTGGCTAGTGGTTTATCGATTTTATTAATTTTCAAGGAAATTGTTCATTTCATTCATCTGTTTTATAGTTGTTTTTTTTAGTTTTCTACATCATTTATTTTTGCTTTAATACTTATCATTTCTTTCCATCTGCTGGTTTTATTTTTTGTTGTTGTTCCTTTTCTGTATTGTTTATGTATGAGGTTATGTTGTCTATTTGAGATTTTTCTTGCCTCTTAAGGTAGGCCTGTATTGCTTTAAACTTCCCTTTTAGGGGTGCCTGGGTGGCTCAGTCAGTTAAGCACCTGACTTTGGCTCAGGTTGTGACCTTGGGATCTGTGAGTTTCAGCCCCGTGTCAGGCTCTGTGCTGACCGTCCAGAGCCTGGAACCTGCTTCAGCTTCTGTCTCCCTCTCTCTCTTCCCCTCCCCCACTTGTGTTCTGTTTGTTTCTCTCTCTCTCAAAAATAAAAATAAACATAAAAGAAAATAATAATAATAAACTGCCCTTTTAGAATAACTTCTGCTACATCCCAAAAGTTTTGAACCATTGTGTTTTCACTTACACTTGTTTCCATGTATTTTTTATTTTTTTATTTTATTTCTTAGTTGATCTATTCATTGTTTAGTAGCATGTTATTTAACCTCCCTGTATTTGTGGTCTTTTAAGATTTTTTTTTTCCTGTGGTTGATGTATAGTTTTATGATGTTGTATTTAGAAGAGATGCTTGGTATACCTTCCATCTTTTCACATTTCTTGAGGCTTGTTTTGTGGTCTGATATGTGATCTATTCCTGAGAATGTTCTGTGTGTACTTGAAAATAATGTGTATTCTGCTGTTTTATGATGGAACATTCTGAATATATCTGTTAAGTCCATCTGGTCCAGTGTTTCATTCAAAGCCATTATGCCCTTGTTGTTTTCTATTTAGATGATCTTTTATTTTTATAAGTGTTAAATTCCCTTGCTATTACTATGTTATTATTGATTAATTCCTTTATATTTTATTAACTCTTTTATGTAATTTGGGTGCTTTCCTATTTGGTTTGTAAATATTTACAACCAAATAAATATTTCTTGTTGGATCGTCCCCTTTTTTGTTTATACAGTGTTCTTTGTCTCTCATTACAGTTCTTGTTTTACAGTCTACTTTGTCAATGATACATATTGCTAATCTGGCTTTCTTTTGATATCCATTTGCATGGTAGAGTCTTCTCTGTCCTCTCACTTTCAGTCTGCAGGTGTCTTTAGGTCTAAAATGGGTCTCTTGTAAGGCAGTATATAGATGAGTCTTTTATTATTATCCATTTGTCACCCTATGTCCTCTCACTTGAGTGTTTAGTCCATTTACATTCAGAGTAACTATTCATAGATATATATTTATTGCCATTTTGTTACTTCTTTTGTGGTTGTTTCTGAGTATATTCTCTGATACTTTCTCTTTCTCTCTTTCATGGTTTGATGGTTTTCTTTAGTGATATATTGGGATTTCTTTCTCTTTAGTCTTTGTATGTCTGTTATGGGTTTTTTATTTGTGGTGACCATTAGGTTTGTATATAACATCTTTTCCATGTAGTAGTGTATATTAAGTTGATGGTTGTTTTAGCTGAACTTGTTCTTTACTCCTCTCCTTCCTACGTTACAGGTATGTGGTGTCATATATCCTTTCGTTGTTGTCTTCCTTGACTGATTTTTTTTACAGAAATATTCATTTTTACATTTTTTGTGTTTTCTGCCTTTATACTGTCACTTTGGTCTTTTCCTTCCCACTTAAAGAGTCCGCTTTAAAATTTCTTGCAGGGGTAGTTTAGTGGTCATGAACTCCTTTACTTTTTGTTTATCATGGAAACTCTATCTCTCCTTCTATTCTGAATGATAGCTTTATTGGATAGAGTATTCTTGGCTGAAATTTTTTCCCATTTAGCACTTTCAGTGTCTCATGCCACTCCCTTCTGGCCTGCAGAGTTTGTGCTAAATAATCCCCTGGTAGCTTATGGGATTTCCCTTGTATTTAACTGTCTTCTTTCTTCTTGCTGCTTTAAATTTTTTTGTATTTCTGTATTTTGACAATTCATTTACAATATGTTTGGTATAGATCTTCTTTTGTTGATTTTTGTTGGGAGTGTCTGTGCCTCCTTCACAGGGATATTTATTTCCTTCCCCAGATTAGAGGCGTTTTAGCTATTATTTCATCAAATAAATTTTCTGCCCCCTTTATTCTTTCTTCTTTTTTCTGACTCCTGTATGCAAATGTTGTTATATATGATGGAGCCCCTGAGTTCCCTAAGTCAATTCTTGTTTTGCATATTTGTTTTCTTTTTTCTCAGCTTGATTACTTTGTTTTCTAGGTCATTAATTCATTCCTCTGCTTCTTCCAGCCTGCTATTCATTCCATCAAGCATGTTGCTCATTTTATTGAGCCCTTGATCCCGAGTATGTTATTTCTTATATGTTTTCATGGTCTCACTCGTGTCTTCTTTTCTCAAGTCCAGTGAGTATCTTTATGGTCATTATTTTAAATTCTCTATCAGTCATGTTAGTTATATCTGTTTTGCTTTCGCTCTCTGGCCATGGTCTTGTCTTTCGTTTGGCACAAATTCCTCTGTTTTCTCATTTTTTGTGTCTATCCCTTCTTGTGTGTGTTAGGATAGTCAGCCTGTCTCTCCTGTTCTTAAGGGTAATGGCCTTATGAAGAAGAGGTCCTGTAGTGCCCTCAATGCAGTGTCTTCTATTACCTAGGGCCTGGCACTTCCGGGAGTATCTCCAACATCTGTGTGCTCTGCTCTTATGTCCTGCCTGCTTTATCCTTAATGTTGTGTCAGCAGAGGCTTTCTTTGCCTGTTGTGGATAATGTTTGGTCCTTGTTCTGAATATGACGAGTTATAACTACATGTGCTCTGGTCTGCTTGTGAAATGAGACCTTTCAACAATACTGCTGAAACCAAGCCCCTTCAGAACTCCTGGGTGAGGAGTTGCAGTGTAGGCAGGGATTTGGGCCAGTCTTTTGTGGTAGGGTCCCTGCCTCTCTGGGACTGACACTAGGGTGTCTTGGAAGGTTAATTCCACTGGAGCATGGTGGGGGGGGGGGGGGTAGGGCTTGATGTAAGCAAGTTAGGTAGTGTTGGTGCTGCACTGGTTCTAGCAGTTGGCTCTGTGCTTATGCTGAGGGGTTAGGGAGGAAAATGGCACCTGTCAATTCCTTTGCTCCCAGAGGGGAGTCTGTGAACACTGCCTCTCTGGGTCATGCTTTGAGATATGCAGAAAACCTGCCCATTCTGTTGCCCTGAAACTCTTCAGATCAGTGTTTCCATGCTGTATGTTTGCAGGTCATTTGCCCTCCCTTCTCTTTAACAGCAGTGCAGTGTCCTCTAATTCTCCCCAAGACAAGCCCACTTACCTTTAAAAATACAGAATTATGCCCCACTGGTTGCAAGAACTAAGAAAATTCAACCCAACTCACTTTTCAAGCCAATTACTGTGTGTATTTGTTTTCCCCTTGGGCTCCCCTGTATGTTAGTCCATCTCTCAACCTTCTGCGACCATGGCTGCCTCTTCACGTCAGCAGCCATGATCCGTTTCTCTCCCAAAACATGCTTTTGCACTTCCTACCTTCTTTTATGTGGCCTCTTCTCTACCTTTAGTTGTGGAGTTTGTTCTGTCAGTCTTCAGGTCAATTTCTGAAAAGAGCACAAATACATGGAGGTTAAATAACATGCTACTAAACAATGAATGGGTTAACAAAGGATTCAAGGAAGAAATAAAAAAAATACAGGGTAACAAATAAAAATGAAAACATATCAGTCCAAACTTTTTGGTATGCAGCAAAAGTGGTTCTAAGAGGAAACTTTATAGCAATACATTCCTACCTCAAGCAGCAAGAACAATCTCAAATAAAGAACCTAACCTACACCTAGGGGAGACTCCAAAAGAAAAACAAACAAAACCCAAAACTGGCAGAAGGAAGGATATAAAGATTAGGGCAGAAAGATATAACATAGAAATATAAACAAATCAATGAAACCAGGACCTGGTTCTTTGAAAAAAATTAAAAGATAAAATCGATAAATCTCTAGCCAGACTTATCAAAATGAAAAAATATGCCTCAAATAAACAAGATCACAACTGAAACACCACCACAGAAATAAAAACAATTATAAGAGAATATTCTAAAAAATCTATATGCCAACAAATTGGACAACCTAGGAGAAATGGATAAATTCCTAGAAGCATATAACTTACCAAAACTGAAGCAGGAAGAAATTCTACCAAACATTTAAAGAAGAGTTAATTCCTTTTTTTCTGTAAGTATTCTAAACAGTTTTGGAGCACCTGGGTGGCTCAGTCAGGCAACTGACTTCATGATCTCACAATCCATGGGTTCGAGCCCCACATTGGGCTCTGTATTTACAGCTCAGAGCCTGGAACCTACTTCAGATTCTGTGTCTCCCTCTCTGCCCTTCCCCCATTCACACTCTGTCTGTCTCTCTCTCTCTCTCTCTCACTCTCTCTCAAAAATAAATAAAAACATTTAAAAATTTTAAATAAATACAAAGTAGAACAGAAAGGGAAACTTTAAAATTTGTTCTATGAGGCCTTTATCACCCTGCTAACAAAACTAGATAAAGTCACCACAATAAAACAAAACTAGAGGCTAATATCTCTGATGAACATAGATGCAAAAATCCCCAGCAAAATACTAACCAAATCCAGTAATACCTTAAAAAAAAATTCACCAGGATAAAGTGGGATTTATTTTCAGTACAAAAAGAATGGTTCATTCTCTGCAAATCAGTCAACATGATACCTCACATCAATAAGAGAAAGGGTACAAACCATATAGTCATTTAAGTAGAGCAGAAAAATCATTTGACAAAGTACAGTATCCATTCATGGTAAAAACCCCTCAACAAAGTAGGTCTAGAGGGGACATACCTGAAAATAATAAAATCCTTATATGAAAACCCACAGCAAACATCTTAATCAATGGAGAAAAACTGAGAACTTCTTCCCCAAAGATCAGGAACAACACAAGGATGTCTGCTCTCACCACTTGTATTCAACATAGTACTGGAAATCTTGCCACAGCAAGCAGACAACAAAAAGAAATAAAGGCCATCCAAATCAGTAATGAAGAAGTAAAACTTTCACTATATGCAGATGACATGATATTATATATGGAAAACCTAAGAGACTCTACCAAAACAATACTAGAACTGGTAAATGAATTCAATAGTCATAGGATACAAAATCAATGTACAGAAGTCTGTTGTATACCTATACACGAGTAATGAAGCAGCACAAATGGAAATTAAGAAAATCCTATTTACAGTTGCATCAAAAACAATAAAATATCTAGAAATAAACTTAAGCAAGGAAGTGAAAAGTCAGTACTCTGGAAACTATAAATCAGTGATAAAATAAATTCAAGACAACACAAGAAAATGGAAAGGCATTCCATGCTCATGAGTTGGACGAACAAATACTGTTTAAAGTTTCTATACAACCCTTGGGACGCCTGGGTGGCTCAGTCAGTTAAGCATCCGACTTCAGCTCAGGTCATGATATACATAGTCTGAGTTCAAGCCCCACGTTGGGCTCTATCCTGACAACTCAGAGCCTGCAGCCTGCTTCAGATTCTGTGTCTCCCTCTCTCTCTGCCCCTCCCCTGCTCATGCTCTGTCTCTCTCTGTCTCAAAAATAAATAGAAACATTTTTAAAAATTTAGTTTCTCTACTACCCAAAGTAATCTACATATTTAATGCAATCCCCATTAAAATTCCAGTAGCATTTTTCAAAGATCTACAAGCAACAATCCTAAAATGTGTATGTTACCACAAAAGACCCCATACAGTGAAAGGAATCTTGTTATTTTGTTTTGTTTTGTTTTGTTTTGTTTTGTTTTGTTTTGTTTTGTTTCAGTGTAGATAACATACAGTGTTATATTATTTTCAGGTGTACAATATAGTAATTGAACAATTCCATACATCACCCAATGCTCACTGTGACAAGTGCACTCCTTAATCCCCATTACCTATTTCAGCCATTGCCCCACACTCTTTCCCCCTGGTATCCATAAGTTCTCAGTAATTAAGAGTCTGTTTCTTGGTTTGTCTCTCTCTTTTTTTATTTGCTCATTTGTCTTGTTTATGTTTCACATACAAATGAAATCATGTTTTCTGTCTTTCCTTGGCTGACTTATTTTACTTAGCGTTATACTGTCTAGCTCAATCCATATTGTTGCAAATGGCAAGATTTCATTATTTTTTTCATTATTTTTTCCGTTGTATGTATATATATATACATATACATATATATAGTGTGTATATATATACATACACACACACACACACCACATCCCCTTTATCCATTCATCTATCAATGGACACTTCAGTTGTTTCCATAAATTGGATATTGTAAATAAAGCTCCAATAAATACAGGGGTGCATGTATTCCCTGGAATTAGTGTTTTTGTATTTCTTGGGTAAACAGCCAGTAGTGCCATTACTAGATTGTAGGGTAGTTCTATTTTAACTTTTTGAGGAACCTCCATACTGTTTTCCAGAGTGGCCTCACCAGTTTGCATTCCCACCAACAGTGCACAAGGGTTCCTTTTTCTCCACATTCTCACCAACATCTGTTGTTTCTTTTTTTATTTTAGCCATTCTGACAGGTTTGACATGATATCTCATTGTAGTTTTGATTTGCATTTCTCTCATTGAAAGTAATCTTGAAAAGAAAAAGAAAACTGGAGGTACCACAATTCCAGGCTTCAGTTTATACTATGAAGCTGTAGTAATCAAACTGAACCCCAAAAGACATGTACATCAATGGAACAGAATAGAAAACCCAGAAATAAGTCCACAATTATATGGTAAATTAATCTTTGACAAAGGAGGAATGAGTATACAATTGGAAAAAGATAGTCTCTTCAATAAATGGAGTTGGTAAAACTGGACAGCAAAATGTAAAATAATGAAACTGGACCTCTTTCTTTCACTATAGACAAGCATAAATTCAGAATGGATTAAAGACCTAAATGTGAGACCTGTAACCATAAAAATCTGGAGACCACAGGTGGTGATTTTCCTTACATCAGCTGTAACATATGTCTCCTGAGGCAAGGGAAACAAAGCAAAATAAATACTGGGACTATATCAACATAAAAAGCTTTTGCCAGCAAAGTAAACAATCAAAACTATATTACAGCCTATGGAATGAGGAAAGATTTTTGAAAATGACATACTCGATAAAGGTTTCCTATCTAAAATATATAAAGAACTTACACAACTCAACACCAAAAAACCCCCCAAATAATCCAATTTTAAAATGGGCGGAATACATGAAAAGACATTTCTCCAAAGAAGACATACAAATGGCAATGGACTCATGAAAAGATTCTCAGCATCACTTATCAGGGAAATGCAAATCAAAACTACAATGAGGTATCACCTCAAACCTGTCAGAATGGCTAAAATCAACAACACAAGAAAACAACAGGTGTTTGTGGAGATGTGGACAAAAAGGAACCCTTGTGCATTGTTGGTTCCAATGCAAACTATTGTAGGCACTGTGGAAAACAATATGGAGTTTCCTCAGAAAGTTAAATATAGAACAACTCTACAACCCAGTAATGGTACTACTAGCTGTTTACCCAAGAATTACAAAAACACTAATTTGAAGGAATACACACACCCCTGTATTTATTGGAGTATTATTTACACTAGCCAATTTGTGGAAACAGCCCATATGTCCATAAAGAAGATGTGGTATGTATGTGCAGCAGAATATTATTCAGCCATAAAAAGAATGAAATCTTGCCATTTGCAACAACATGGATGCAGCCAGAGAGTATAGTGCTAAGGAAAATAAGTCAGAGAATGGCAAATACCATCTGATTTCCCTCATATGTGGAATTTGAGGCAAAACAAATGATCAAAGAAAAAATTAAAGAGAGAGAAGGCAAGGAACAGACTCTTCACTATACAGAACAAGAGATAAGCCAAGGAACAGACTCTTCTCTATACAGAACAAACAGATGGTTATCAGAGAGGTGGTAGCTGGGAAGATTGCAGAAATATGTGATGAGGGTTAAGGAGTACACTTATCATGATGAGCACTGAGTGATGTACAGAATTGTTGAATCCCTATATTTTTTACCTGAAACAAATATAACACTTTTTGGTAACTATACTGGAATTAAGATAACAAATTTTTTAAGTGAGAAAGTGAGAAGATTGTGAGGAAGAAAACATCTCCATCAGCTTCAGAAATGATCTCATTACAGCAAATGTACTGGAGTCTCCAGGGACCTCAGAAGGTTAGGACAGTTGAAAATTTAGGCCAAAATATAGCCATGTCTTATCTGGAGACCTATTGGAAATATATGAAAACCCAACCCTGGCCTACTGCTTCAGAAACAGTTCTGAGCTCTGTAGGTGATTCAGAAACACATTAACATTAAAAGCTACTGCGCTACAAAGGAATGAGATTCCTTTGGTAGAGTGAAGAGGTAGTGTCAAGGCAAAGATTTCATCAAAGTTAAAAAGGTGAAGAAAACTTTATTGAAGAGTATTGCAAAAAGGAGAGACGGCAGAACAACTCAGTCTGAATTCAACTCCCCTGAAGCAGAAGGTAGGAGAGTTTTTCAAGGCTAGGGTGAGCTAGTGGCAAAGTACCAGATGATGTTGGCAGTGTAGGGGGTTGTCATGGGCCATTTGTGTTTGCTAATAAACTTTTCCTTTTTTATGACAAAAAATAGTATGTAAGAGACTTTTGCTGTTTCACGTTATAATGATGTAAGATTTGCTTATATAATATTTCTGTTATCAGTAGAATTTTCTAATTTTTATTATGTGGAATGAATATATTCATGTGTATTTATGCTCACACATACATACAAGCATGTATTGGTACATCAGCATATTATAGGAAATAAATTCTAAGGAGTATATGCCAAAATAGTCACAGTAGTGGTTATCCCTTAATGATGGGAATACAGCTAACTGACACATTTTTCTGTTTCTTTACTTTAATTTTCTGGCTTTTCTACAATATGAATTAAAAATAGACTTAAGTTGGGGCACCTGGGTGAGTCTATTAGCATCCAGCTCTTGATTTCTTTTTTTTTTTTCAATATATGAAGTTTATTGTCAAATTGGTTTCCATGCAACACCCAGTGCTCATCCCAAAAGGTGCCCTCCTCAGTACCCATCACCCCCCCTCCTCCTCCCTCCAACCCCCCATCAACCCTCAGTTTGTTCTCAGTTTTTAAGAGTCTCTTATGCTTTGGCTCTCTTCCACTCTAACCTCTTTTTTTTTCTTCCCCTCCCCCATGGGTTTCTGTTAAGTTTCTCAGGATCCACATAAGAGTGAAACCATATGGTATCTGTCTTTCTCCGTATGGCTTATTTCACTTAGCATAACACTCTCCAGTTCCATCCATGTTGCTACAAAGGGCCATACTTCATTCTTTCTCATTGCCACATAGTACTCCATTGTGTATATAAACCACAATTTCTTTATCCATTCATCAGTTGATGGACATTTAGGCTCTTTCCATAATTTGGCTATTGTTGAGGGTGCTGCTATCAACATTGGGGGGACAAGCGCCCCTATGCATCAGTACTCCTGTATCCCTTGGGTAAATTCCTAGCAGTGCTATTGCTGAGTCATAGGTCTATTTTTAATTTTTTGAGGAACCTCCACACTGTTTTCCAGAGTGGCTGCACCAGTTTGCATTCCCACCAACAGTGCAAGAGGGTTCCCGTTTCTCCACATCCTCGCCAGCATCTATAGTCTCCTGATTTGTTCATTTTGGCCACTCTGACTGGCGTGAGGTGATATCTGAGTGTGGTTTTGATTTGTATTTCCCTGATAAGGAGCGACGCTGAACATCTTTTCATGTGCCTGTTGGCCATCCGGATGTCTTCTTTAGAGAAGTGTCCATTCATGTTTTCTGCCCATTTCTTCACTGGATTATTTGTTTTTCGGGTGTGGAGTTTGGTGAGCTCGTTATAGATTTTGGATACTAGCCCTTTGTCCGATATGTCATTTGCAAATATCTTTTCCCATTCCATTGGTTGCCTTTTAGTTTTGTTGGTTGTTTCCTTTGCTGTGCAGAAGCTTTTTATCTTCATAAGGTCCCAGTAATTCATTTTTGCTTTGAATTCCCTTGCCTTTGGGGATGTGTCAAGTAGGAAATTGCTGCGGCTGAGGTCAGAGAGGTCTTTTCCTGCTTTCTTCTCTAGGGTTTTGATGGTTTCCTGTCTCACATTCAGGACCTTTAGCCATTTTGAATTTATTTTTGTGAATGGTGTGAGAAAGTGG
>NW_024420361.1:3485190-3548364 GCF_014898765.1 Herpailurus yagouaroundi
GTTTGTGGGTCTAGTTCTGGGGTTTCTATTCTATTCCATTGGTCTATGTGTCTGTTTTTGTGCCATTGTCTTTTTTCTTGAACATTTTTAATAAAGTTTGTCTTGAACACAATAAAACAGGCTTTAAAAACTTACAGAATTGTTTCTTCACAAAAAAATTTCATTATTTCCTAGGTCAAGCACCAAAAACTGAAAATGGTGAATACTCTTAAGTGGTCTAAGAATCCACCTTTTGAGGGAGGATTGTATGGAATTTGGTATCACTCATCCTTGAAAAAAAAAGTATCGTAAGAAGAATGTCTCAATTAGGATTCTTAAGAGAACATTTTTCATTCTTATGTTTGAATGCTCTTGATTTTATATATCTGGGTTAGCTTAGCTATGTTGTAGATTTCTCATATTTATACTAAGAGTGTTGAGCTGTTAATGATCTTCTATGTGCTGATTGTAGAAATCAAAAAAAATAAAATAGTATTTAGGAAGAATAAGTTCTATAAATACTGTATAAATTTCATATTTCTTTAATCATTAAGTAGGTTTTATTGTGACTCGTTTCCCTTAATGCAATTACTTAGGATAAGTAGATGAATACATCTAGGGTATGGTCTCATTATATAAATGACAGGCATGTAATTAGGATGTCCAGCTGGGTGGAACAAAATGCCTTCACTTGCCTTAAAATTTGAAACTAATGATGAAATTATTAACTAAACTCATTGCTCTTCCTGTTGTAAGAATCACTTGAAGACAAATGTTGGTAACCACTGTAACTAATGAAGTTATACCTGAGTAAATCAAACATACTCAAAATACATACCAGTGAGACTTTGTGTATTGCACCCATTCCTCAAAGGTAATAGAGTGAAATTTATAGAAAGTAAGTGATGTGAAGTCTGGTGATTTACGGTGTAGTTTTTTTTTTTAACAAAGAAAGGCATTTTAAAGATATTTGTGAACAAATTAGCTTGTTTGTAAGACATACTTATTACAAAATTATGGCTTTAGAGACAAGATGGAAATTATTTAGTAAAATTTAAGTCTCTTTATTTTCAAATACTGAATTTTATTAATGTCTAAATCTAGTATACTCCATTAGCCATAGCAATCTATATATAAGGATTTGTTTTCCTTTTAAAGATGTTATTGATTTCAAAGGCATTTTTTCCCACTTAAATAAAATGAGAAGATAAAGGAATTTAAACTTGTTTCAGGTACTCTTTTAGCTAATGAAGGTTTTATGTTATTCTTTCTGAGAATATCTTGAGTACTCACTTCTTGACTAATTCTCATACTCAATTTATCTTTACCTCTTTTCAGTCTCTGTTGATCAACTTCACTCATTCTTAAATCAGCACCAGCTTTTCCTTTCTTTCCATTAAGAACAAGGTAGAAATTTGTGACCTCTTATAGTGTAATTCAGGGTTGATAACTACTATGGTACTTCACATTAAATATTCAGTTACTGGGTTGCATTCAGTAAGGTATAATATATAAAATTCATTTTGTAGTCCATGTTAAAGAGAAGATGTTATTAATTATGGAGATTATAGGCATTGTGTAATAAGATAGAATATATAATTCTCCCAGTATTTTCAAGTTTTTAACAATTTTTTGAATTATGATTAATCAGAATTTTATTGCATAAAGACATTTACTTAGTTGACAAAAATATACCAACCTATATACAAATTTCTTATTCAAAGTGGAAAATAATTTTGTAAAATTCATGTATTCAAGTGTAATACTAAAATTGACTTAATCTTTAGTCATTAACAAAGCAAGTGATCAATTTTTAAGTGATTTTGATTTTTCTTTTTACAGATCACATATTCTAAACTAGTTTACTTTCACTTTTTAGTCCCTTTAATGACTTGTCATGGATGTTACATTGCCTTATATTTGACTTGATTTTGAATTTGTAAAACTTTAAGTGTACAACTGAAGTTTACCTTCATATGATATGAAAAAATATATATGAAAGATACTTCCAAGGCACCGAAACAGTTCAGTTAACCAGGAAGATGCATTCTAACAATACACTCCTGGGTGGTAGTTCAGAACATAGGGTGGGTTCAAATCCATGCTCTTTTGCATAATAGCTGATTGACCTTAGGAAAGTTTGCTTAATCTCTCTGTGCCTCAGCTTCCCCATCTATAAAAAGAGATAGTGATGGTATCTACTTCAGGACTCTTATCAGGATCAGATTCCTGTAAACAGTGTATGACACTTGTAAAACTCAAGAAATAGGTTTTTACTTAAAATATTTTACAATATAGTTGACATAATGTTACATTAGTTTTGGGTGTACAACATATCAATTGAACTTCTCTATACATTATAGAGTTCCTCACAAGTGTAGCTATAATCTTTTCCCATACAATGCTACTACAAAATCACTGACCATATTCACTATGCTATTTATGCCTTTTATTCCCATGTCTTGTTCATCCCATAACTGGAAACCTGTATCTCCCACTCCCCTTCACCCATTTTGTCCATCCCCTTACACCCCCCTTCCCACCGGCAAACATCAGTTTGATCTCTATTTATAGATCTGACTCTGCTTTTGCTTGTTTATTCATTTTGTTTTGTTTTGTTTTTTAGATTCCACATGAGTGAAATCATATGGTATTTGTCTTTCTCAGTCTGACTTATTTCACATAGAATAGTACTTTCTAGGTCTATCCATGTTATTGCAAATGAGGGGAAAAAATCTCATCCTTTTTTATGGCTACATAATATTTCATTATACATAAATATGCAAAGTATTATATAATTATATATAATGTATAGTATAATATATTGTTATATACTATACATTAATATTAAATATATTAGTAATATGTTAACAATTACTAATATATAACAATATATAATACATAGTATATATTAATAAAATTGATAAGTATTATATATATCTATGTATATATAACATACAACATCTTTTTTATCCCTTGATCTATCAGTGGATACTTGGATTGTTCTCATACCTTGGTTATTGTAAATAATGCTGAAAGAAACATAGAAATGTTTATATCTTTTCAAATTATTATTTTGGTTTTTTGGATAAATACCCACTAGTAGATATTATTGGATCATATGGTATTTCTAGTTTAATTTTCTGAGGAACCTCCATACTGTTTTCCACAGTGACCGTATCAGTTTACATTCCCTAAAAAGTCCACAAGGTTCCTTTTTCTCCTCATCCTCACTAACAATTTAGATTTCTTACAATTTCTGATGATTAGTGATGTTGAGCATCTTTCATGTGTCTTGGTTGTCTCTGTGTCTTTCTTTGGAAAACGTCTATTGATGTCTTCTGCCCATTTTTTAACTGGATTATTTCTGTTTGGGGTCCTGAGTTTGAGAAGTTCTTTATAGATTTTGGATACTAACCCTTTACCAGATATGTTATTTACAAATATTTTCTCCCATTTAGTATGTTGCTTTTCAGTTTTGTTGATGGTTTCCTTCTCTGTATGAAAGCTTTTTATTTTCATGTAGTCCCAATAGTTATTTTGCTTTTGTTTACCTTGTCCTAAGAGAGATATCTAAAAAATGGTTGTAACTGTTGATGTCACAGAAATTATTGCCTGTGTTCTAAGAGTTCTATGGTTTCAGGTCTCACATTTAGGCATTTAATCCATTTTGAGTTTATTTTTGTACACAGTGTTAGAAAAGGGTCTAGTTTAATTCTTCTGCATGTAGCTGTCCAGTTTTCCCAACACCATTTATTGAATAGACTGTCTTTTCTCCATTCAATAGTCTTGCCTCCTTCCATGGATTAATTAACCATATAAATGTAGGTTTATTTCTGAGCCCTCTATTCTGTTCCATTGTTCAATGTGTCTATTTTTTGAGCCCGTACCATACCGTTTTGGTTGTTATAGTTTTGCAGTGCATCTTGAGATCTGGGATTGTAGTATCTCTAGCTTTGTTCCTTCTCAAGATTGCTTTGGATATTTGGGGTCTTTTGTGGTTCCATGAAAATTTTAGGATGATTATTCTTGTTCTGTAAAAAATGCTCTTGGTGTTTTGATAGGGATTGAATTGAATCTGCGGATTGCTTTGGGTAGTATAGACATTTTAACAATATTGGTTCTCCCAATCTTTCCATTTGTGTCATCTTCAATTTCTTTCATCAGTGTTTTCAGAGTGCAGGTCTTTTACCTCCTTGGTTAATTTTATTCATAAGTATTTTATTGTTTTGGTGCAATTGTTAATGGGATTGTTCCTTTTTTTTAATTTTTTTTAATCTTTATTTTTGAGAGAGAGAGAGACAGAGTATGAGTGGGGGAGGGGCAGAGAGAGAGAGGGAGACACAGAATCCAAAGCAGGCTCCAGGCTCTGAGCTGTCAGCAGAGGAGCCCGATGTGGGGCTTGAACTCACGAACTGTGAGATCATGACCTGAGCTGAAGTCAGAGGCTTAACCAACTGAGCCACCCAGGCACCCCAGGGATTTTTTCTTAATTTCTCTTCTGCTACATTGTTATTACTTGTATAGAAACACTGCTAATTTCTGTGTATTAATTTTATATCCTCCAACTTTACTGAATTCACTTATTATTTCTGATAGTTTTTTTGGTGGAGTCTTTAGGGTTTTCTATACATAGTATCATGTCATCTGCAAATAGTGACAGTTTAATTTCTTCCTTACCAGTATGGATGCCTCTTATTTCTTTTTGTTTGATTGCTGTAACTAGGACTTCCAGTACCGTGTTACTGAATAAAAGTGGTGAGAGTAGACATTCTTGTCTTGTTCCTGATCTTAGGGGAAAGCTCTGTTTTTCACCATTGAATATGTTTGCTCTGGTTTTTTTTGTATATGACCTTTAATATGTTGTAGTATGATCCTTCCAAACCCACTCTTTTGAGAGTTTTCATCACGAATGGATATCATATTTTTGTCATATACTTTTTCTTCATCTATTGAGATAATCATATGACTTTTATCCTTTGTTTTGTTGATATAGTATATCACATTGATTGATTTGGAATATTGAAACATCCTTGCATCCGCAGATTAAATCCCACTAATCATCACAATTCTTTTAATGTATTATTGAATGCAATTTCTAATATTTGTTGACGACTTTTGCATATATGTTCATGTGGGTTCTTAGCCGGTAATTTTCTATTTTTTGTGATATCTTTGGTTGGTTTTGGTATTAGGGTCATGCTGGCCTCATAGAAGCTTTCTTTCTGTTCTATGTTTTGTAGTATTTTAAGGAAAATAGTTATTAACTGTTTCTTAATTGTTTCATAGAATTCACCTGTGAATCCATCTGGTCCTGGACCTTTTTTTATTATGTTTTTAGTTTCATTACTAGTATTTTGTTCAGATTTCTTATTTCTTGCTGATTCAGTTTTGGAAAATTGTATGTTTTCAGGAATTTTTTCATTTTTTCCAGATTGTCCAGTTTGTTAGCATATAATTTTGCATAGTATTCTCTTACCATTTTTTGTATTTCTGTGGTGTAAGTTGTTACTTGTCTTTTTTTCTGATCTATTTATTTGGGTCCTTTCTCTTTCTTTCTTGATGAATTTGGGTAAGGGTTTATCTTTTCAAAAACCAGCTCTAGGCTTCATTGATTCCCCTCCCTCCCATTTTTTTTTTTTTTTTGCTATTATGTCATTTATTTTGCTCTAATCTTTATTGTTTCCTTCCTTCTGCTCACCTTGAGCTTTGTTCGTTATTCCTTTTCTAGTTACTTTAGGTTTAAGGTTAGATTGTTTATTTCAGTTTTTTCTTGTTTTTGATGGAGACTTCTATTGCTATATATCTCCTCTTAAAACTGCTTTTGCTGTGTCCCAAAGATTTTGGACCTTTCTGTTTTCATTTTCATTTGTCTCCATGTACTTTTTAATTTCATTTTTGACTTTTCCATTGACCCATTGGTTTTTTAGTATCTTGTTGTTTAGCTTTCGTGTGTTTCTGGGTTTTTTTTTTTCCATTTTTGTCTTTTTTTTTTTTTTTTCCTTGTGATTGATTTTTAGCTTGATACCATTGTGGTCAGAAAAGATGCATGGTATGATCTCAGTCTTCTTGTGTATTGAAGCTTCTTTTGTGACCTAACATGATCTGCTCTGGAGAAGTTCCCAGTGCACTTGAAAAGAATGTGTATTCTGTTATTTTCTTTTAAAGTTTTTTTTATTTTGTTTTGTTTTGAGAGAGAGAGAGATTTTCTTTTAAAGTTTTTTTTTTGTTTTGTTTTGTTTTGTTTTGTTTTACTTATTTTAAGAGAGACAGAGAGAAAGAAAGCAAGCAGGCTCCGCACTATCAGCACAGAGCCTGATGTGGGGCTCAAACTCATGAACAGTGATATCATGACCTGAGCTGAAATCAAGAATCAAAAGCTTAACCAACTGAGCCACCCAGGTGCCCCATATTTTCTCTGATTTTTGGAAGGAATGTTCTTATATATGGCCATCTGGTCTAAGTGTGTCATTCAAAGGCACTCTCTTTTTTTAAATTTTTCTGCCCAAATAATGTATCCATTGATGTAAGTGGAGTGGTAAATTCTCCTGCTGTTATTTCTCTTTTTATATCCATTAATATTTGTTTTATGTATTAAGTGCCTTTATGTTGGGTGCATAGACACTTACAATTGTTATATCCTCTTGTTCAATTGATCCCTTTATTATTATATAATGCCCTTCTTTGTCTCTTGTTAGTCTTTGTATTAAAGTGTATTTACTCTGATATAAGTATTCCTACCCCAGCTTTTCTTTCACTTCCATTTGCATGGTAATTTTTTTTCCATCACTTCACTTTCAGTCTGTATTTTTCTTTAGGTCTAAGGTGAATCTCTTGTAGGCAGCATATAGATGGGTCTTGTGTTTTTTTTTTTTTTTATCCGTGTCACCACCCTGTGTGTTTTGCTTGGAGCATTTAGACTATTTACATTTAAGGTAATTATTGATAGGTATGTACTCATTGCCATTTTGTTCATTGTTTTGTGATTGTTGTTTTAGTTCTTCTCTGTTCCTTTTGTTCTCATGGTCTTTGTGATTAGTGTGTTTCTATAGTGTTATGTTTGGCTTTCTTTGTGTTTATTTTTGTGTCTGTTATAGGTTTTGAGTGTTGTTACCCTGGGATTCCTATATAACATCCTAAGTATATAGTAGTATATAATAAGTTAATAGTCATTTAAGTTCAAACACATTTTAAGAAAACTTTTTTACTACAGATATTATGTATCACTGTCATATTTTATATCATTTTATTCATCATTTTCTTGCATCTAATTGTGGTCATCTTATTTCCACTTACATCACTTTAGCATTTCTTTTTTCATTTTCTTTTCTTTTCTTTTCTTTTCTTTTCTTTTTTCTTTTTTCTTTTCATTCTTTCTCTTTCTTCTTGTAATCTCTACTCCCAACTTGGGGCTCTAACTCAACCCTGAGATTATGAGTCATATACCCTACCGACTGATTCAGTCAGGTGCTTCCACTTTAATGTTTCTTGTAAGGCTGGTTGAGCCATGCTAAACTTCTTTGTCTTTTGTTTCTGGGTAACCTCTTTACCTCTCCTTTTAATTTGAATGTTAATCTTGTTAGGTAGAGTATTACTGGTTGTAGGTTTCCTTTTTTTTTCTTTTCTACACTTTGAATATATCATACCACTCCCTTCTGGCTTGCAAAGTTTCTGCTGAAAAATCAGTTGATAGTCTTATAGGACTTCATTTGTATGTAACTTCTCTCTTGGTGCCTTTAAAATTTTTCCTTTATTTTTAACCTTTGACATTTTTCTTTTGTTTTTATTTTTTCTTGAGCAATAAACATCTTTATTACATGACAATTACAAGATTGGAGGGAGGAAGATTAATTTGTCTTTCCAGACTTTGATTTTCTCCAGCTAGAATTCTAGCTCCTTGTCCTCTAGCAGGTAGCCATGTACTTCTGAAATCCCTGTTAGGTGAATGTTCACTTGATGTTGTCCAAGTGATCCTTAATTTATCCCATTTTAAAATGTTATTTTTTCATTTGATATTAGCTTTGCTGCTTTCTGTTATCTTCCAGATTATTGGTATATTCTTCTGTATCCACTAATCTATTATTGACATCCTATAGTGGTTTTTTTTTTCATTTATTGTATTCCTCAACTCTGATTGGCTCTTTTTTATATTTTCTTTCTCTTTATCAAAGGTCTCACTGAGTTCTTGCACTATTTTTTTCAGCCCGGTGAACATCTTTATGATCATTACTTTATTATTTTTTTTTCCGACGTTTTTTATTTATTTTTTGGGACAGAGAGAGACAGAGCGTGAACGGGGGAGGGGCAGAGAGAGAGGGAGACACAGAATCGGAAACAGGCTCCAGGCTCTGAGCCATCAGCCCAGAGCCCGACGCGGGGCTCGAACTCACCGCGAGATCGTGACCTGGCTGAAGTCGGACGCCTAACCGACTGCGCGACCCAGGCGCCCCTATGATCATTACTTTAAATTCTTTTTGAGGCATATTGCTTATTTCTGTTTCATTTTGCTTTTTTTCTTAGGTTTTGTCTTGTTCTTTCTTTTGGAGCATGTTCCTTTGTCTCTGCATTATGTTTATTTTCTGTCTTTGTTTCTATGGATTAGGTGGAACAGCTGCTTCTAAACTTGAAGGAATGGTCTTGTGTATGGTCATCCTCTTTGTAGTCTGTGCATGCTTAGTTACTTTTGCTGGCTGGCTGTAGCTGTAGCTGCACGGACTTGGGGTCCTGGGTCTCTCAGTGGGATTGATGCCTGTTCTGGTAGGGCAGCTAAAGTGAAGTAGGCATAGGTCAGTGCAGACTCTGAGACCTCCGTGCAGCAAGTGGCCTGGCAGGACAGGTTAAGCTAGAATGGGTGCAAGTCAGCATGTCCTGAGTTTCTATATGCAGAGGATGTCTTGGTAGGATAGCTGAAGCTGATGTGGGTGTTATCCAGGGTGTCCCTGGGCTCTTTCTACAGTGTGTGCCCTGGCAGTGCACCTGTAGCTGAAGCAGAGTGCAGGCTGGGAGGTCCTGGGTCTTTCCATGCAGGACTGCTAAAGCTGAAGTGGGTGCATTCCTAGGTATCTTGAGATTCTCTGTGGTGAAGGCACCCTGGCAGGACAGCTAAAGGTAAAGGGGGCACAGTCCAGTGCCCTGGGCTCTCCATACAAAGTGTGCTCTGGCAGAACAGCTGAAGCTGAAGTGGTTGCAAACTGTGGTGTCCCAGGACTCATTAACTGAGTGAACCCTGACAGAACAGGTGAAGCTAAAGTGGGTACAGGCTGGTGTATTCCAGTGTGCTCAGTGCCTACCCAGGCAACTGAACCTGAGGCTGGTACAGGTGGGTATGTTCTGGGGCACTCCACACAAGGAGTACCCTGTCAGGGTGGCTGGAACTCATGTAGGCACCAGCTGGGAGTTCCAGGGTACTCCTCACTGTGGGTACCCTGGCAGTATGGCTGGATCTGAAGCAGATGTCAACCAGGAGGTTCTGGGTCACTCTATGCTTGGGTGCCTTAGCAAGCCATCTAAAGCTGACATGATGTGGGCCTGAAGTAGTCCAGGGTACTTTGTATCTGTGTCACCTTGGCGTGAAGGCTGGAGCTGTAGTGAGTGCTAACCAGGGGTGTCTCAGTGTGCACAGCCCGTTGGCTGCCTTGGTGTGACAGTTGGGACTGGTGTGGACTCAGGTCCCAGGGCTTATGAGGCAGCATACTGGTTAGGGCACCTAGACCATGCATTTCTCTGTGCTTTCAAAATGGAAGGGGTGTTTAGACCATCTTCATCACCCCCTCCCACCCAGAGAGAGTTCCAACAGTTCCCTTGTCATTTCGGGGAGTTCTAGGGCTAGCTTTTTTATATGCTAGTTGGATTTTTAAAATGAGGCTTTTTTCCTGTGCCCCAGGACATCCAGGGCTAGTGTGTGCTAGGAGACCTGATGCTCACTGGGGCAGCAGGCTGACTAGGGCACGTGGGCTTCACCCCCATTCTCTTTATTAAGGTGGAGAGGAAGCACAAACCATGGCATCTTCCAGTCCCCCTGACCCAGAGAGTTCCAGAAGCTCCTTTGCCTTTTGGTGGAGTTCTGGGGCTGGCTCTTTTATATGCTAGCTACTAAACACTCCATGTTTTGTTTGTTTGTTTGATTGTTTTTCCTGTGCCCAAAGAAAGGAATCTGCTCCAGTCTTTAAGTATTCTCCCTCCCTACTACAGTTCACAGCCCCAGGGATGGGAGTGGGGTACCCTTCCTTGTGTGTCTCCTTCTCTCTTGCTGTTCTCTACCTTTTGTTGTGCAGAGGCTATTCAGTCCTCCCTCAGTTCTTCAGGAGGAATTACTCTATAAATAGCTGTAATTTGGTGTGTTCCATAAAGGAGGTAAGTTCAGGGTCTTCCTGTGTTGCCATCTTGCACCAGAACCCTTACTAGTTTTTACTTTAAAATTAATCACCAGTGTTAGAACTCTAGAAGCCATAGAGGCATGTTCTAAAATATGAGTGGATATCCCTGGAAACATATCTTGGTGAGCTAACCTAGTGACTGCCCCTCATTTCAGAATAATTTACTATTTCAAAAGCAGATTTCTGATGCTCATATAGACCAGAAATGCCCAGCAGAGATGCTATCAAGGACACCAAAAATACCTTTTGTTAAAAATAAAAAAACTGTAGATAATTTGTTAAATGGATTTTCATTAGAGTGGAATTGATGTTATATAGGAAATATTTGAAAGCCAGTTAGAAATATGCATTAGCATGTAAACACTGGTCAGTTATACATCATTTATTAAGCACCCTCTAGTGTGCTGTAGTTGCCCCAAATACATTCTTCAGATGGCAGAAATGTATCCTTTTAAGATTGAAATTTTTACCATGTTTTTTTTTTTTTTTAAACAATTATCCTTCTAGTGTTTCATACATTTGTTTGGCATTCCGTACTGAATCTATGAAACATTTTAACCTTTTTCTTATCACTTAGGGATATTATGAGCATTATTTATTCAATTTATTTATCTATCTATCTATCTATCTATCTATCTATTCACAAGGCCCTTGAGGACTATCGAGCTGTTTGGACCTATTTTCACCTGTGCTGCATGACCCTACACACTCATGTTTTATCATTTCTTACATCTACATTTTATATCTCTTCCTTGGGCTGTTTTCACACAGCTGTCAGGATGTCCTTTCTACCAGTACTTTCCACTGCCCTCCCTTCCCCCTTCTTTATGGCTTATAATCTTTCAGAGGGCCAGAAAACAAGATAGCCAAGGTTGTTGAAATTGCATGTAGTATTAATATAACCAAGTTCTGAGTAAGCGGTTGTGTTAGTCTATGAGCATTTTAACATCTACTTGAGTGCTGAAAAGCCCTTTTTGGGGCGGCAGGTATACTTCCGGATTCTAGGTTGTATGTAAAAGACTTCTAATTAAGTGATATGTTACTGTAATTGCAATATAAACAGAAGTCAAAATTGCTTAAGTTGGTATTTTAATACAGTGATAGGAAATTATTTTATCAATAAATAATGTAGGGCTTTTCTAAGCAAACTTAGGTTAGCTGAGTTATTTTATCTTTTTTAAGGTAGTGATATTACATTTTTTTTAAATCTATAAAATTCCCCTCCCCTCAGCTAATTTGAATTTTTGAGATTGTTAAATATTTCAAATTTATCTATTGTATTTTCTAAAGCTCAACAAGTCATATTTTTTACGCATATACTTCACCTTTCAGAACATACATCTTTATTTTCCACTCATCTTATATTCTAAATGAATCTAATATGGAGTTTATTTTTCTTTAAAATCATTTATAAATGAGCAAAATAAAATTTCTATAGCCCTTCCATTTGAATACATCCAGTTTTACCACTCTTTATAGTACGTATTCATACCCTAGGCATTTCAAAATCTATTTTTGGTATATAATACTTTATCAGTAGCAGCTGTGTTATTTTGGGATTTGGTGCTATAGGATGTTGGATGCTTAACTGAGCCACCCAGGTGCCCCTGATGTTACAGAATGTTATTTATTTGTGATATGATTATATATTTCTGAATATATAAACTGACTTGGCCAAGTAGATACAGAGAGAATACCAGACCCACACAATCATCATCTACTATATCACCCAGCTACTGTACATTATATTTGTCACTTTTGTCACTTTTATTTTTTCTCCACTAAATTTTTATTTAAATTCTAGCTTACTTGCAGTGCAATTTTGGTTTCTAGTGTAGAATTTAGTGATTTATAACTTAACATACAACACCCAGTGCTCATCACAAGTTCCCTCCTTAATCCATCACCTACTTAACCCATCTGTCCCTGAACCTTGCCTCCAGTAACCATCAATTTTTTCTTTATACTTAACAGTCTGTTGCTTGGTTTGCCTCTATTTTTTTCCCATGTTCATTTATTTTGTTTCTTAAATTCCACATGAGTGAAATTGTATGTTATTTGTCTTTCTCTGACGGATTTTGCTTAGTATATTACTCCCTAGCTCCATCCACATTGTGGCAAATGGCAAGATTTCATTGTTTTATGTATATACATGTATACATATACATATACATATACATATTTCCATAATTTGGCTATCATGGATAATGCCGCTATAAATTTTGTGGTACATGTGTCCCTTAAAATTACTGTTTTTGTATCCTTTGGGTAAATAACCTAATAGTACATTTGCTGGATCTTAGGGTAGTTCTATTTTTAACTTTTTGAGGAAACTCCACACTGGCTGCACCAGTTTGCATTCCCACCAACTGAGTAAAAGAGTTCCCTTTCTCCACAGTCTCACTAACACCTGCTGTTTCCCATGTCGGTAATTTTAGCCATTCTAACTAGTGTGAGGTGATATCTCATTTTAGTTTTGATTTGTATTTCCCTGATGATAAATGACGTTGAGCATCTTTTTTATATGTGTGTTGGCCATCTAAATGTCTTCCTTGTAAAAAATGTTTATTCATGTCTTTTGCCCATTTTTTAACTAGATTATTTGTGATTTGTGTGTTGAGTTTGGTTAAGTTATTTATAGATTTTGGATACTAACCCTTTATCAGATATGTCATTTGTAAATATATTCTCCCATTTTTACATAGGTTGCCTTTTAGTTTTGTGGATTGTTTCCCTCACTGTGGAGAATCTCTTATTTTTATGAAGTCCCAACAGTTTATTTTTGCTTTTGTTTCCCTTGCCTCAGGAGACTTATAGTAAGAAGTCGCTGTGGCTGATGTAAAAAAAAAAAAAAAAAAAAGTAACTGCCTGTGTTCTCCTCCAGGAGTTTGATGATTTCCTGTCTCACATTTAGGTCTTTCATCCATTTTGAATTTATTTTTGTGTATGCCCTAAGAAAGTGGTCCTTTTTCATTTGTTTGCATATTGCTGTCCAGTTTTCGCAACACCATTTATTGAAGTGACTGTCTTTTTTCCATTGGGTATTCTTTCCTGCTTTGTCAAAGATGAATGGAACATTTAGTTGTGGGTTCACCTCTGTTTTCTATTCTGTTCCATTGATCTATGTATCTATGTTTATGCCACTACTACACTGTCTTGATCACAACAACTTTGTAATATAATTTAAAGTCTGGAATTGTGATGCTTCCAGCTTTGCTTTTCTTTTTCAATTTTGCTTTGGCTATTCAGGATCTTTTATGGTCCATACAAATTTTAGGATTGTTTGTTTTAGCTCTGAGTAAAATGCTGGTGATATTTTGATAGGGATTGCATTGAATGTGTAGAGTGCTTTGGGTAGTATAGCATTTTATCAATATTGGTTCTTCCCAACCATAAGTATGGCATGTTTTCCCATTTCTTTGTATCCTCTTCAATTTCTTTCATCTGTGTTTTATAGTTTTCAGAATATAGATCATTTCCCTCTTTGGTTAGGTTTATTCCTAGATATGTTATGGGTTTTGGTGTAATTATAAATGGGATAAATTCCTTCATTTCTCTTTCTGCTGTTTCATTATTAGTGTATAGAAATGCAACAGATTTCTGTACATTGATTTCGTATGCTGCAACTTTACTGAATTTGTGTATCAGTTTTAGCAATTATTTGGTGAAGTATTTTGGGTTTTCTATATAGAGTATCATGTCATCTGAAAATAGTGAAAGTTTGACTTCTTCCTTACAGATTTCAATGCCTTTTTTTTCTTTCTACTGTCTGATTGCTGACTGTGTTAAATAACAGTGGTGAGAGTGAACATCCCTCTCTTATCCCTGACTGTAGAGAAAAAGCTCTCAGTTTTCCCCATTGAGGATGATATTAGCTGTGGGGTTTTCCAATATGGCCTTTATGATGCTGAGGTGTGTTCCTTCTGTCCCTACTTTGTTGATGGTTTTTATCGTGAATAGATGTTTGTACTTTGTCAAATGATTTTTCTGCATGCATTGAAAAGATCATATAGTTCTTTTTTTTATGTTTACTTATTTTTTTTTATTTTTGAGAGAGAGACAGAGACAGAGTGCAAGAAGGGGATAGGCAGAGAGAGAGAGAGAGGGAGACACAGAATCTGAAGCAGGCTCCAGGCTATCAGCACAGAGCCCGACATGGAGCTTGAACTCACAAACTGTGAAATCATGACCTGAGCTGAAGTCAGATGCTTAACCAACTGAGCCACCTAGGCATCCCAATCATATAGTTCTTATCCTTTCTTTTATTAACGTGGTGTATCACATTGATTAACTTGCGAATATTGAACCATCCTTGCAGCCCAGGAATAAATCCCACCTGATCATGGTGAGCATTTCTTTTAAAGTACTGTTGGATTTGGGGTGCCTGGGTGGCTCAGTTGGTTACATGTCCAACTTCGGCTCAGGTCATGATCTCAGGGCTCATGAGTTCGAGCCCCATGTCAGGTTCTGTGCTGACAGCTCAGAGCCTGGAGCTTGCTTCAAATTCTGTGTGTGTGTCTCTCTGTCCCTACCCCACTCATGCTCACTCACTCTGTCTCTCTCTCTCTCTCTTTCTCAAAAATAAATATTTTAAAAAATTTAAGTACTGTTGGATTTTATTTGCTAGTATTTTGTTGAGAATTTTTGCATCCATGTTCATCAGGGATTTTGGCCTATAGTTATCTTTTTCAGTGGAGTCTTTCATTTTGGAATAGGGTAATGCTGGCATCATAGAATTTGCAAGTTTTCCTTCCTTCTCTATTTTTTTTGGAATAGTTTGATAAGAGTAGGTATTAATTCTTCTTTAAATGGCTAGTAGAATTCCCCTAGAAAGTCATCTGGCTTTGGACTTCTGTTTGTTGGGAGATTTTTGATTACTGATTCAATTTCTTTGCTGGTTATGGGTCTGTTCAAGTTTTCTATTTCCTGTTTCAATTTTAGTAGTTTATATGTTTCTAAGAACTCCTCCATTTCTCCCAGATTGTCAATTTGTTGGCATATATTTTTTCACAATTTTTTCTTACAATTGTTTGTATTTCTGTAGTGTCAGTTGTGATTTTTCCTCTCATTTGTGATTTTACTTATCTTGGTCCTTTTTCTTTTCTCTTTGATAAGTCTGGCTAGGGATTCATCAGTTTTCTTTTTCTTAATTTTTTAATGTGTATTTAATTTTGAGAGAGAGAGAGTGAGCATGAGTGAGGGAGGGGCAGAGAGAGAGGGGGACAACAGAATCCAAAGCAGGCTCCAGACTCCGAGCTGTCAGCACAGAGCCCAACACAGAGCTCAAACTCACAAATAGTGAGACCATGACCTGAGCTAAAGACAGACACAACCAAATAAGCTACCCAAGCACCCTGTTCTCTTAATTTCTATATCATTTATTTCTGCTCTAAACTTTATTATTTCCTTCCTTCTGCTGGCTTTAGGCTCGTTTTGTTGTTCTTTTTGTAGGTCCTTTAGGTGTAATATTAGCTTGTGTATTTGAGACTTTTCTTCCTTGTTGAGGTAGACCTGTGTTGCTGTATATTTCCCTCTGTTTACAGTTTGTTTTATCCCAAATATTTGAACCAAAATGTTTTCATTTTTATTTGTTTCCATTTCCATGTTTGTTTGTTTTAATTTATTCTTTGATTTCCTGGTTGACTCATTATTTATTAGCATGTTATTTAGCCTCCATGTACTTGTGGTCTTTACAAATTTTTTCTTGGGGTCGACTTCAAGTTTCATAGCATTGCGGTTGGAAAATATGCATGGTACGATCTCAATCTTGTACTTTTTGAGGCCTGATTTGTGACCTAGTATGTGATCTATTCTGGATAATGGCCTATGTTCACTTGAAAAAAGTCTGCTGCTTTAGGATGGAATGTTTTGAATATATCTGGTAAGTCCATCTGATCCAGTGTATCATTCAATGCCATTGTTTCCTTTTTGATTTTCTGCTTAGATGATCTGCCCATTGATATAAGTGAAGTATTACTGTCCCCTACTATTATTGTATTATTTTAAATGAGTTATTTTATGTTTGTTATTAGTTGTTTATATATTTGGGTGCTTTCATGTTGGGGGCATAAGTATTTATAGTTGTTACATCTTATTGGGTAGTCCCCTTTATTATACTAATAGTGCCCTTCTTCATCTGTTGTTAGAGTCTTTGGCTTAAAATCTAGTTTGTCTGATATAAGTATGGCTACTCTGGCTTTCTTTTGACCTCCATTTGCATGAGAAATGCTTCTCCATCCTCTCTCTTTCAATCTTCAGGTGTCTTTAGGTCTAAAATGGGTCTCTTATAGGCAGCATATATATGGGTTATGGTTCTTTATCCATTTTAACACTGTGTCTTTTGATTTAAATGTTTTGTCCATTTATATTTGGAGTAATTATTTATAGATATGACTTTATTGATATTTTATTATTTGTTGTATTCTGGAGATTTTCTCTGTTCCTTTCTGTTCTTTGTCACTTTTGGTCTTTCCTTTCCACTCAAAGAGTCCCCTTCAATATTTTTTATAGTGTTGGTTTAGTGGCCAGCACTTTAGTTCTTATTTGTCTGGTAAACTCCTTTTCTTTCCTTCTACTGTGAATCATAGTCTTGCTGGATAGAGTATTCTTGGCTCCCTATTTTTCCTGTTCAGTATGTTGAATATGTCATGCCACTCCCTTATGACCTAACAAGTTTCTGTGGAGAGTCTATTGCTAACTTTATTTGTTTCCTCTTAAGTTGGGGATTCCTTTTCCCTTTCTGCTTTTAGGATTTCTTCATCCCCATATTTTGAAAATTTAACTACAATATGTGTTTGTGTTCACCTGCTTTTTTTGATTTTAGTGGGACTTCTCTGTGTCTGTTGGATTTGTATCTCTGTTTCCTTCCCAGATTAGGGAAATTTTTAGCATTATCTCCTCAAATAAACCTTCTGCCCCCTTTTCTCTCTCTTCTTTTTCTTGGACTCCTACGATACAAATGTTATTACATTTGATGGAGTCACTGAGTTCCCTTAGTCTATTCTCATGATCCATAATTCCTCTTTCTTTCTTTTGTTCAGCTTCATTATTTTCCATTATTCTATCATGTAGTCGCTTCTTCTGTCCTTGTTGTCATTACATCCAATCTGTTTGAGTATCAGATACTGCATTTTTCACTTCTTACTGATTTTTAACTCTTTTATCTCTGTGGTAATGACCTCCCTGAAGTTTCCATTCTTTTCTCAAGCCTGGAAAATATCCTTATGATTATTGTTTTAAAAGTCTTCATCAGGTATTTTACTCATACCTGTTTCAATTATAACCCTGACTATGACCTTTTCGTGTTATTTTTGGTGGGGATGAATTCCTCTGTCTTGGCATTTTGTCTAAGTCTCTGTCCTCTGTGTGTTAGAAAACCCTATTATGTTTCCTGCATCTGAGAGTAATGGCTTCATGAAGAAGAGGTCATATAGTGTCCAAGGCCTGGCCCTTCAAGGAGTGTCTCTGGTGTGTGCTGCATTCACTCTGATGCTGTGTTTCAACTGCTATACCTTTCAAGTCAGTCATCTGCAGAGGCTCTCCATGCTTGCAGTGGGGAATGTTTGGACTTTGGCCATAGTGTATCGAGTTTTAACGAGTGTGATCTGGTTTTCTTCTTAAATGACACATGATGCTACTTCCACTAGAACTGAAGCCTTGCTGAACTCTCTGGTCAGTAGACGTGGTATGTGTAGGGATATCTGCTGGTTTTCTGGGCATGGGACCCATTGCACTGGGACTTAGACACACTCTCCCAGGAAAACTAGTACCAGCAGAGCACAGGGGGAGGGGTGGGACTTGTAAGCAGATTAGGCAGCCAGGGTTAGAGCTGTGCTGTTTACTGCAAGTGTTTCTGTGCTTATGCTGAGGGGCAGGGAAGGGAAATGACACCAGCCAGCTCCTTTGTGCCCAGAGAGAGTTCTCTGTGCTGCTGCTCTCAGGGAAGCACTCCCAGAAAAGCAAATAATTTCCTCCTGTGTGTCCATGTCATTTTTCAGAGTGCCATTTTCATGCTGTCTCTCTCTGGGTCACTTGCCTGGCTGGAGCAGTGCAGTGCACATTAAGCTCTTTCCCAGCCAAGTCTACTGACTTTTAAAACCCCAGACTTTAGGGAAGTGCTGTGGCAGGGGCCAGTGCTGGTCTTCTGACGCAGTGTCTTGCAATGCTAGGAGGGATGCAGGTTTGACTGAGAAATGCAGTCACTCTGTGCTAGAGCTCAGGTGAGTGGCATTTGGAGCAAGCAGGCTAAAGGGAGACTATCTGAGTTAGCCACTCTCAGCAGGTGTCCCTGTGCCTATGATGAAGGGGAGGGGAGGGAAATGGCATCCACTGGCCTTTTTGTTCCCAGAGAGGTGTCTCTGTGAATGTTACCTCTCACAGATATACTCCCAAAATAAGCAAACAGTGTCTCCCCCATGTGCCGTAGGTGATCCTCAGCTGGCACTGTCTACCCTGGAGTTGTTTGCCTGCCTTTTCTCCAGGAGTAGGGCAATGCCTTCAGGGCTCTATCCCAGCCAAGCCTGCTAACCTCTAAAACTCCAGTCTTTGAGCTCTGCTGTTTGCAAAACCTCATGAAAATCAGCCCCTTTTGTTTTCCCAGCCAGTGGCCTTGGAGCAGTATTCTCCTTGTGAGTTTCTCTGTCCACTCCTCTCTCTCTCCCTTTTTTTCACAACTGAGTCTCCCCTCCACAGCACCAGCCATCCATTTGTCTGCACTTCCTACCTTCCTAGATGTGGTCTCTTCTCTCCCTCTAGTAGTGCAGTTCTGTCAATCAGGTCAATTTCTTGTATATCCAGAATATTTTGATAGTTATCTAGTTGTGTTCTAGGTCACTTTGTCACTTTCAAATGCGCTTGTTATTATTGTCATGCAAACTGAGTAGAAATCCCAGTTGTTTTGTGTTTCAGAATGAAAACCAAAGCTTACTAAAGGGCAGCAGCTTATTATAAGAGACATCATTGTTCTGATTTCAGTTTTAGAGAACTGAAAGCATGGTGTCATTTAAAAAAATAAATGGAAGTAAAATTTTTTTTAAAAATTTCCTAGGACAATAAGGTTCTAAGTATTTTTTAAATGTCTTCTGGATTGAGTAATATTATTTGTGTAAAATTAAACTATCATACATATATTACAATTTTGATAAAGAATTATTAAACACAAAATAAATTTATTGAAATGCATTGCTTAATAAAAGTGGAAGGAAGCAGGGTTGAGCAACTGAATGTTGAGTTCCTTAGAATTATTGTAACTTGTGAAAAGGTCTCTTGTAGTTTTGTACACACTCTAGTTAGAAGACTGCTACTTTAAGTGATTGTGCCTTCTACAGGAGATTATTACAATTACCCACCATCATTTAGGGACTAAGAGTGGGCACTCTAGAGGCATACCACATGGGCTTGAATTCCATCTCTGAGTCCCAGCTGTTTCTTTTACTAATGACATGACTTTAGGAAATCTGCTTAACTTCACTATTCCTGTTTTCTCACCTGTAAAATGAGGATAACAGTTGGCTGTTGCACAGGTAAAATGAAATAATATTTCTAACATGCATAGAATAGTGTCTGACTTATGCAGTTTAGTTGTATAGTCAATTCTAGATAATCTTTTGACTTCTATTGAGAATATTATAGATCTGTCTAAAAGCATTAATCAGGCATATTTAAATAATTGGAGGGTTATCTATTGATACTTTCCTTTTGTCTATCCTGGTTGATCAGATAATTTCCTCCATTTTATGTAATAAACTAGTAAAAATTTTCCCGATGCATGTATATGTCTACATACATTTTTATGCACATATATGTCTATTTAAGCCTATGAATACTTAGTCTGCCTATGACAGGGAAGCAAATTATCTTTTGCCACAAGTATTTGTTGAATACCCATGTAAGTGAAAGCTAAATTTGACAGATACAGAAAAGAAAAGCTGGCTCTCAAACTTGTCCTTGCAAAGGACTTATGAAAGTTATGAAAATTAATAAACCATTTTTGAAAATAATCTGTATTTTAAAAAACACAACCAACAATATCTCAGATTTGAAAAGGCACAGTAAATTCAGAGTAACCTATACAAGGAAGTAATGTAGATAACAAAAAGTAGGAAGTTGTAGGGAGAAAGAAATAATTGTTTATACCTTAAATTTGTAGCTCAGTTAATAATTAGCATCTAATCAGAATCAATTTCAGATATTATAACCCAGGTCATAATGTCTTTAGTATTTCTAAGAATTGCTATAAAACTCATTAAGTGCAAGATGATAATCTGACTTGACTATGAGAAATTTTTGCTAGCACTCCCTGAACTCTGATAATTGTTAGGAAATGTAAGGATGTAATTATTCCAGTATATATTTCCTTTAGATATCCTGTTTAACAGAACCAGTAGTTTACCATTAAGATATTCAAATATATTTTTTATTTATATTTATGTTCATCTGCTTTCTCCCTAGTACACATTTATTGAATAGGAAAGAACTGGAAAATTGAGAACTTTGGCCTGGATATTGGTATTTTATGAGACAGGACAGTTTCTCTTGAGTTTTATCATGGATTTCTACCTTTGTAGTTCTACACCCCATTTAATTCAGTAATTACGTAGGGAGTTTAAATTCCCTTCCCACCAAAGTTATATGGCATTTGAAAAATTTTAGTTAATTAGGAATAATTTTGTTGTAAAGATTATTATACCTTTTGAAATTATTAGTACCATACATCCTGGAATACCCCAGAATCAATGGGAACCATTGTTACAGTCATGTAAAAACATTACCTACATAAAACAGAAACCTTAGAATATCACTTTTTTTGGTGGACCTAAAAAAAAAAAAAAATTGGATTTTACCTCACATGGTTATTAAGAGTCCTCAATTTATGCTTAGATATATTTTTTAATAGTTGAATGTGGAATGAATTTTAATCATGAGAACCCACTTTTGATGTTGACTTCAATGATGAGCTTTGAACTGTCTTCCTGGGGTTTTAAAAAAAAAAAGTCTACTAGTCTAAACTTTCAGAAAAGAAGTGGGTGTATTTTTCTACTGGTGTTTTAGGGGAAAAAAATTCTTAGTACTTATACCATTATCTAATACAGTCTTCCTGCTATTCTATCCTGTCCCAAGCTCTTTCCTTGACCATAAGAATTTCTTCCATTTTAGGGATCCCCTTAATCCTTTCTTTCAGTATACAGAACTTTTTATCCCTCCTTTATGTTTGTTGTTGGCCTTTAGCGATTCTAAATGTATTAGGCTACAGTGCTTTACTTCTATGAAGGGCCTTTTTTGTGCATGATATTCTCTAATGCAAACTTTCTCCGAGGCCCAGGCCCCATGAATCTGTAAATGCAAAAGGAAAGTGATTTGGAATTTCTGAAAATACTATATACTGCTTTAACTTGTGCCATTTTATGGACTTTCAACTATATGTATCACTCTAAGCCAATAGTGTTCCCCCAAAAGGTTTCTTAGAGAACCCTATAATGAATAGATGATATGTTAACTTATCAGTAAAGTTTGTATAAATGAATTTTTCTGTCGAAAAATATGAACTGTGTTCTGTAAGTAAATAAATACTCCATTTTCAGTCTTATTTACATAGTTATTTTCCTTAGCAATCCTTTATCCAGCTTCTTTGGGAATGTTATAAGGATAAGTTAAGCTCTTTCTATGAATAAATGGTTTCCTAGGCTTTTCTACTCTGCTAGTTTTACAAACTGGACCATCAACTGTTACTTCTTCTTGGGTCTTAGTGTGCTCTTAGTTATTAGTTAACACATTATTAGGTATTAACACATATAGCATATTGTTATGTTACATATTTCCCATCACTAGATTATAAACTCCTTAAAGGCAGGAGGCATGACTTGCTCAGCTCTCCATTTCCTGTGGCACCAGCTTAGTGCTTTGAAAATGAGTATTACACAGTGAAATGTGTGTAGGCAGGAACTCAAAATATTATTTTTTTTTTAAAAACAGATTTGGTTCATTTGACTTGTACATCTTCTAAAACAGCAAGAGAAGATTTAGAACCAGTTGTGCAGAAATTGTTTACTCCATATACCGAAACGGAGATAGGTAAGAGTAATAATCAACGATTTATGATAGAAAGGTAACGTAACCACTTTACCCTCTTAGATATCTCATGAAGGTTTCTGCAACCTGGACTGAAATATGATGTATTCAGCAACAGTCCTTACATATTGTAGTAGCATGAACAAACATTCTCTCCCTAAAACTGGGAAAATATTCCACTCTATAATGGTAAAGGAAAAATACACGTTTCACACACAACATGTATAATTATGTGCAAAAATACACATTTATATGTGTACATATTCACATGCATAGAAAAAAAGACTGCCTGTAAATCTCTCAGTTTCGATGGAATTATGGACAACTTTTATTTTTTTCCTTTTAATTTTCTTAATTTTATAGATATTACACATAAGAGTATATATTCCTTTATCAAAAAAGTTATCATTTTTAAAAAGCTAATATAATATTAAAATATTAATTGACAAATGTAGAAATCCTTCCTAATAATTGTCTTTTAATGTGTAGCTTGCTACTGATGCGATAAATATTTAACTCTCAAAATATATATGCCACTATGCTATTTATTCATGGTGGAAAATGTTTTCAACCACAAATTTTTTTAACTTTTCTCCTCATAGGGTAGCTCTTATAGCTATGAATGGAGCAAATTTTGCTGTATTTTGTATGTAAATGATCAAAAAGTAGTCTGATGGATATTATTCATTTATATGAAGTGAGGGTGATTTTTATTATATAGGATTTGCATGTCTACTTGAATCATGACCAGTTTCCTTGCTGAGTCATATATCTTTATTTCCTTTGGATGTTATGTTTGTTCAGGCAACCATTTATTTACTCACACCTGTTGTATTTTCTTTACGTTCATCTATGTGTCTTATTTGTTTTCTTAATGCAGAGATAGTACATAGAAGGGCATTTATATTTACGTCAGTAAACTCCATTTTCAGGAACTAATATCAGTATAATTAATTTCTTTTTTAGCTGCCTGAATAAAATCCTGAAATCTGAAACTTTATTTCACTTTAGTTTGGAATTTAGTTTGTTTCATATTTACATTTTATATACTGGAAAGTCTCATAAATGTTTTCATTATTGTTAAAAATTTGATTGCAAACTTATGATACATGATGATATTTCTAAACCTAATATGGAATCATGGACTAATCCTTGGCTTTAATTACTTTGCTTATAAAAACTCTGAATTTCTTCCCTCTTTCTGAAATTTTTCATAATTTTTTGTTTTAATTTCATTGTGTGGTAGTCTCAAATAATACACTAAATTTGAATCTTGTATCATTGCTTCTCACTTTTTAAAATGCATTTAATTTTCTTTTAAAAACAACAAGCTGGGCAAATTACACGTTCATTACTTAGCACTCTCTAGCCATTTTAGATTTTTAAACATTAATCTTAATGGTTAAAGTGATCCCATTTTGAAATGATGTATTCTTTAGAACCTGACTGAAATTCTTTAGAAAGAACTATATGCTCAGAGGAGTCCTCAGGTGCACTGAGGCACTGAAAAGCTAGTTTTCACTGACACATAGCCCTTTTTATCATCAGGATGAGGTAGTGGTCATATTTTAATTAAAATGTCAGAACAAATACTGTTGGAGTTATTGAAAATGAATCACCAGATAAAGTGAGCACTGGGCCATGGCAGGTCAAAGAGGCAAAGTCACCTGGAGAAGAGAACTCAATTCATTTTCCTGCCTAAATGAGAAGAAACTTTATGAACAATATCAACTTTTAGTACATTAAAAGCACATTCTTCTCTACAGCAAAAGCACCTATTTTCACAGATTAATGACCATTATTATTAAGTTTTAATTACTTGATGGTGATATGAAGCTTTATACTTTGGAGCATTGTAATTATTTTGTTTTAAAATGTGTGCCAAAGGAATAATATTACTTGAGCTAATTTTTTCTTTTTATTTGAGTTCTACTTTCTATTTAGTGCTATACTTCATAAATCTTTCTGAAAGTCAGCCTAGTTACCCTGCAAGGAAGTTTATTTATTGTAAAAGATAATGTTCTCTTCTCAGATATAGAACTTCTTTGCTGGTGTATCTGAAAAATTCCAGTAGGGTTGTGAATGGTATTCCCTCTTTCCTTCTCTTACTTTTTACATTTAAGATATCACCTGGAGCTCTTGACATATGTTCTGTCTTAAGAAACAGTTGTACCAATACTTCCAAGAGCCCTAACCTCCCAGGCTCCTTTAATAACATTAAAGATCTCAGGGCACCTGGGTGGCTCAGTCAGTTAAGCATCTGATTTCGGCTCAGGCCATGATTTACCAGTTCGTGAGTTCAAGCCCCACATAGGGCTCTGTGCTGACAGCTCAGAGCCTGGAGCCTGCTTCGATTCTGTGTCTCCCCCGTCGCGGCCCCCCCCCCACTTGAACTCTGTCTCTCAAAAATAAATAAACATTAAAAAAATTAAAAAGAGAACATCAAAGATCTCTAAACCCTTCCCTCCTTCCAAGTCCAAAGAAATTTCAGATGTTTTATGCTTAATGAACCTGATTGTACACGTGAGGAAATTAGGTGATCGCTCACCATTCATACCCATCTGGATTAATTCTTCCAGACTCCAGAATATTCTTCAAAGCACTGAGTGAGCAGTAGTATAACTATCATAAATGATTTCTTATTTTACTCAGGAAATTGAGATTTCTTTATGAATTGAAGCAAGAATTTCATTAGTACTATATCTTGAAATGTGTACAATGTAGTATCATTGCTGCCCCATGTTCTTTCTGTTTTTCATTTGATTGTATATGGCATGTGGAATTATCTCATCCCATCTCATTCATTTCCTACCTCAAAAAAGTAAAATTCCCCTCACAGTGTTATTTTGAGGCCCATGGCTGGTAAAGATATTAGGTAATTGTTGGACTCAGAAATCAAATACCTTGTCTTAATTCCTTTTTGTATTTGTTGTGTCCAGACTAGATCACAGCTGTAACAGTCTCCCACTCTTTTGGCCTTATGCTAGTCTGCTATGTTACTAAAATAGTCTCTTCCTAAATATGGCATGTACCTATAGGTCATGTATTGCCTTTATTTGGTATGCCATTGTTGATTTTTTTTTTCTGTCTACTTTGTTCTGTACTTACCCCAGTTTAATTTGCCCAAGGTCTTATTCTAAATTACCTACTACATGTTTAGTCCTTTACACTATCTAATTGATGAAATGAGATATTACAGAAAACCAGTTCTCCTGGTTAGGTGATATATTCTCAGGCAAACCTCAGCAGCTTTACTATTTATTTTTGACAACTGTGTACTTCACAGCTGCATGTTATTTTTCCAGCTATCTCTCTGCCTTCTAGCTGACCTCAAAGAAAGATGAAGCAATTATATGTCTTTTTGAGGGTTTTAAGGTCAAAGCCTGATAACTCCCTTCTACCTAGAGCATTTATCTTCAGCCTATGTCAACTTTTCATCTTCCTCATGGTTCCTTCTCAGTGCTTCAATCCCTGTGAAATTTTTTTCCTATAATCTATTGGAGTATTCATTTTTCCCAGCTTCTATTGGGTGAAAGCCCTCCTTTGAGCTGGAACTTTCACAGAATACAAGATAAATTCTCTTTATGTATGCTTAGAAATGGACTAGGCAATATTAAAGGAATTCCAGACTTTAGCCCACTTTTCTGCAATGCTCATGGAGTCTGGTGTCACAGATCACGGGCAGTACGTTTAATTATCTTCCTGTAAGATTTAGTGAAACTAAACTTAACCAATAAATTTATTAAGAGCCATATGGTTTTAGCTGTGAAATATGAATTCCTTATATTCCTTTATTTTGTCAGTAAATAGGTTTCACCACCTATCATATGTTTACATGAAGTTAGCGATACCTTTGACTCATAGATCTTAGCATTAGGAAGGGGCATTGTAAGGGATCACTTCTTCCATTCAAAGTTTCTTCATCCTATCACACTAATAATAATGGATTATTCAAAATGAACTAGAAAAATAACATAGTATTTTTAAAATTTTTGTTAACATTTATTCATTTTTGAGAGAGAGACACAGTGTGAGTGGGGGAGGGGCAGAGAGAGTGAGGCACAGAATCCGAAGCAGGCTCCAGGCTCTGAGCTGTCAGCACAGAGCCTGATGTGGGGCGTGAACCCACAAACCATGAGATCACGACCTAAGCTGAAGTCAGATGCTCAACCGACTGAGCCAGTCAGGCACCCCTTATAACTGGTATTTTCGTAGTAGAGATATTTTAATTTTTTTTACATTTATCTATTTATTTTTGAGAGACAGAGATAGCACAAACAGGGGATGGGCAGAGAGAGAAGGAGACACAGTATCTGAAGCAGGGTCCAGGCTCCAAGCTGTCAGCACAGAGCCCACCGCAGGGCTTGAACTCACAAACTGAGATCATGACCTGAGCCGAAGTCGGCCGCTCAACCAACTGAGCCACCCAGGCGCCCCTGTAGTAGAGATATTTTAAATTAAATATAACAAAATCCTGTTTATCCTGAATTGGGGAATTGGGCATTCTTGTTAACTGAATACTACAATTAGCTGTGAATTTCTTTACATTGATTTCCAGTTTAACAATAAGAGGTAATTAACTAGTTATACCTTTAATATTTTCTTTATGATTCACAAGGTGCCCCATGGTCTTGGGTAATCTTTATATACACCTAAGGTTGAACCTTTAATAAGCACATCATATTTTGATTATACCTGAAAGCAGGATTAAAATCAATTTAACAATTGTTCATTGAGTGTCTGTTATGTGCTAGGCTCTGTATTAGGGAATATAAAAAATCAGGAGCCTAAGGACTAAGTCTACTTTACCTGTGTATTTCTAGCTGCTAGCCTAATGCGTAACACACATAATAGATGCTTGCTGTTAAATGAGAGAATGTGTGCTAAAAACAACTTGAAGTCTCACATCTTTATCTTTGTTCCAGTTTAATATATATGCTGCTGAAGCAAGCACTCGCAACCTTATTTTTATTTTTTGCCAGTTGCCATTGCTTTTATAATCCAGTAGGACAAAGCATCAGTGTTTTAGGATATCAATGTTTTAATCCCATATACACTATTTTTAATAGTGGCTTTATTAAGATATAATTATGAATTTATTGAGATATAATCTTCATACTATACAGTTCACACACGTAAAGTGTAAAATTCAATGGTTTTTAATATGTTCATCATCAAATTGTTCACACATCACCACAATTTCAGAATATTTCCATCACCTAAAATAGAACCTCACACCCATTAGCAGTAATCCCTCACTTACTCGAATTCCCCCAGCCCTAAGTAACCACTAATCTACTTTCTGTCTCTATAGACTTGTGTCTTCTGGATATCTCATAATCCTGTATATATCATTGATTTACTGTATATAATTTTCAAGTTGGTTTATGAGAAACATAAAAAAAATGTTATCTTCTTCATTGACATAATTTAAGGATGAATGTGATCAGAAGCACTATGATACTGCTGAGAAGAAATAATAGAAATTGAAGAGAATACAATTGGTGTTATATCTAAGTAACATACAAGTAATCTTATTTGAGGTTGAAAAGCCATCATTGCTTGAAATATACACATGTATTAGAGTATGTGGATACAGATTTACTATTTTTTAATTTTTTTTTTCAACCTTTATTTATTTTTGGGACAGAGAGAGACAGAGCATGAACGGGGGAGGGGCAGAGAGAGAGAGGGAGACACAGAATCGGAAATAGGCTCCAGGCTCTGAGCCATCATCCCAGAGCCCGACGCGGGGCTCGAACTCACGGACCGCGAGATCGTGACCTGGCTGAAGTCGGACGCTTAACCGACTGCGCCACCCAGGCGCCCCAGATTTACTATTTTTTTTACATACAGAGCTCTGATTTACTACACTATACAGTCATGGCTTTGTTAGTAATTGGCTACATAGTGTATTAAATGACAGGCTTATTGTGCTTTAGATGTGACTAAAATTTATGTCTTCATTTAGAAAATGAAGAAGATGAGAAACCAAGACTTTTGTGGGCTCTTTACTTCAATATGAGAGATTCTTCAGATGTCAGCAGGAACTCTTATAATGATTTACCATCCAACATTTATGTCTGCTCTGGCCCAGACTGTGCTTTAGGAAATGATAATGCGGTCAAACAGGTAAGGCTGTTGGTGTTTCTCAGTTTTGTGTTAAAAACTTGGTGTGGTAGGGACAGTAAGTTGTTTTTTCCTCTGGGATGTGGGAAAAAAGACTATAAAAGCATCTCTGTCATTTAATACTACCTCTGTAATTTGCCCCTAAACTTTTTCCTATGAATGACAAAGTTTCTTTAAATATACTTGAAATATAGTATCCAATATTTTCACATTCTTGACTACAATAATGAATTGCAAGAAAGAATTTAGGAGTTCCATTGTGGGAATATGGATGGAAGATGTTAGAAATACAGATTCTGAAAAATGAATTTATAATGCCAGTTTTCCAAAGAAACTTTGCTTCTAATTTAAACTGTTGGCCTCTTATTATTTTGAAATACATGAACCGTTTTTCTTTATTAACTTCTGAGTCATTTCAAAAGGAGTATAACTAAGTCAGTAAGTAATTGCATACAAAATGTAATTTTTAAATGGTCTTAACCCATTTTTTTTAATTTTGGAAAAGATCATGTAACGTAGTTTCTCACAGTTAACATGATTCCTTTAATGTTTTGACACAAGATGGTGTTCCAAAAGCTACTGTCATAGCTGCTGAGGAATATGCTAAATCAAGGTGGAATTTTGTGACAGCACTTCTGGGCAAGGCTATGAACTGGTATAGTGCAGGCTGAGAAAAGCTGCCAAAAATGAACTATGATTCCATTCAGATAAAGATCTATGTGCATATAGATCTTTGCACATATATATATGTATATAAATACATTTTATATATAAATGTATTTCTCTGCACTTGACAGGAAAAGAATAGAAAATATATTTTTTGAGGCACAAGTCTAAACTTTTCACAGATATAGTTGGCATATCTATTGAATCAATAAATGGATAATTTAACATTGTTTTAAGACCACAGATAGAAGTTTCAATCCTACTAGTGGCCGGGATCTCGTAGGAGCAAATGGCTTCATTGTCCCTTTAATTTTTAGTCACAATGGCAAGGCCATGACCCCATGCATCTGTAGTTTTTGCCACATTCTTTGTTTCTCATCTTCAGAGTCAAATGGTGATCCTGGATATTCCTATTCAGCCAGTGATATCAAAAGTGGGAAGTTCTCTATCATTCATTCTATTAGTTTAATAGGAATCCAAGATGGTTCCAGTTCTGCATTTATGGCCTAAAATGACCAAGGCATTTTTGCTTTGATGTTCCAATTTTTTCTGAGCAGAAATTGCCAACATGTTTTCAGCCAGATAGCTTAGGTCATTTTTATTACTGAGTGAACTTTAATGTTTTTTTAGCCAAAATGGAAGGCATTTTACATAAGGGCTTATTATACAAGTGCTAATGTGATCTGAACTATCAGCTAAAAGATTATAATTAAAGAATAATTTTGTTATGAAGTAACTTGCTTCCTCAGAAGATACACTTCAATGTTATCATAATAAAAAACAATAATAATGCTACTTCTGGTACTAATTATATGCTATTAAATATGAATAGTTTTAATTGTTATATAGCTTTAACCTCACATCACTTTGGGGAGAAGTAATACCTACTTTAAAGGGCATCAGTAATAATATTTACAAATAGCTAGTGTGTTCAGATAAACTTTTCTAATTCCAGTATTTCATCATATGTCTAACCCACTCACTAATTGATTACTTTTGTTTTCTAAATTATCTGTAAGAGCTCTTAGAATATCACCTAAGGCTTTAGGCTATATAGCAAACATAAGCACCGGCAGATTCCCTTTTTTACAAGTAAAATGCTTTATTTTACCTGTTAGCAAGTTTGCATCTGCTTTTCTTATTTGTAAATGTATAGATGTTGAATAGCATAGTCTTGTGTTCATATGGAACTATTTATGATTTGAAAACATACTAAAAATATAAAGTGATCTCTGTTTAATACAAGTTAAAGTGTGCAAGAGCACACCAAGGCATTCTCTATTATCACCACAATGATGCTAGCCCAAGTGATAATTGTGATTCTTTATGTGAAAGAAAGAATCTGGTTTTTCTTATAGTTTGTTACTTCAATTTTTTTTTCTGAAAATGACATATGATATCTCTTTTCTTAATACAAGTAGTATCTCATTTATCCACACATACTGATGAGCAGACTGGTCTATTGTACTCTACTCCCAAGATCATTGATAGCTCTCCTCCTTCAGGAACCCCCATCCCCTAGGAAGTGCCACTACCATGAGAACAACAATAATTATATAGTACTGTATACTTTGTATTATATTTCAAGTGTAAAATGGTTTAAATTAGCTGATGTGGGCAGCCTAAAACCACCATTTAGAATGTTGTCTTTATGGCATATTAGCAATTTGTTTATGACTTTTGGTACAGAATTTGTAAGTTGAAGTTTATAGTTTTATAGATCATATGGCCTATCAAGTTGCTCACATATTGCATTATCCTTCACTTTCTCATGCCATTGAGGGAGAGGGCGATTTTAGGTGTCACATTTTGTAAAGCCACCATTCATTGAGCATTTTCTGTGTACCATCATATATGTATTATTTCATTTGGTCCTCACAACCATATGAGTATCTGTGACATGCCATTTTACAGATGAGGAAACTAAGACCCAACAGGGGCTAAATAACTTGTCCAAAGATCACATAGCTGGTAAATTTGAGCCAAAACTTAAACTCAAGTCTATTGGACCCCAGTGCTTGTACATTCATCTAGTGTGCTGTGCTACTTTCATCTTGTTAATGTGGATACATTATTCTAAATACATTAAACTGCTAGATTGACATTTTTTTATGTTTTGTGTAGATGTGTGTTAAATAAACATAGGAATGTCTTCAATAACTCAGTGTGTCCTTTCTATACTTCCTAGTATAAAGAAGCCGAGTCATCACATAATTATGCCTTTTTAATGTCTTTAGCCACCTGAAACTACCCTTTAAGCTAACTATTGGCTTAAAAAGGGCAAGACGGATTTAAAAACTAACAATTCACTATGAATTAGCCTCTTTATGACAACTCTCACAATCGAGGCTTAGTTAGCAAATAAAATGCAGCAGACCAAGAAGCATTAGATACACCTTCCAGAACATGGCAGTTGACCCTAAGAGGTTCCAGCAATTAGAGGAAAGACTGTAAGGGCTGGAGGCTGGCGGTAGGAAATTGGCATTAGTGAGGGCCAGTGGCAGATGGGCTGATGGTGAGAGTTGCACCAGCAGGTAGAAAACAAATAAGGGTGGTGCCTGTGATTGGTTGGTGATTCTAGGAGACAGAATGTGACAAGGATATATGGAAAGAGAGGGTGGGATCCAGCCACAGGGCCTGAGATCCAGGGGAAAATGTATCCTATAGGGAGGTAACAAAAGGGAGACAAGGTGTGAGAGAGATACAGAGGAACTGGAGTAGAAGTAAAGTAGTAGTATTAAGTATTATTATATTCAACATTTCTACAATATACAGTTTTTAAAATTTTTCAGTTTGTTAAAACTGTATATTGGGATTCTATTCCACACCAGGAATAGTTGAATGAAACCCAGTCCTTCTCATCCCTGGAGGAATCACTGTCTACTAAGGAGAAGAACATGTAAACAAATGACAGTGCAGTACAGTATATGCAATAATAGAATAATGTCAAAGTTCAAAAATAAAACAGAGGAGCCATGAGCTCTATTTAGGAGTCAAAGAACTTTACATAGAGAGATATAAAAGATGAGTAGCAATTCCCCATACAAATGGAAGATAATTGAAACATTCCAACATCTACACCAATCCAGGATATAAACATCATGGTGTGTTTAAGACAGCACCCATAGATAGGTATTAGTGAAGCAAAAGGTCTGAAAGGTGAAAATGAGATGAAATAAATGATTAGGCCAGAGAAGTAGGCCTATAGAGTTTTGTATGCCATAACAAGGATCTTGGATTTTTATCTTGTTAGAAATGTGGAGTCATTGAAATGTTTTAAGCCAGAAAATGGCATAAACAGAATTTCATTTCCATAGACCCTTCTGAAGGCAGCATAGAGATGGATTACCTGAGGGAACCCTCAAGGCAAGGTGACCAGTCCGGTTCTGAGATATTGATATTGTCTAATGGAAAGATAATGTATGCCTGGGCTATGGCTAGAGGGAAGGAAAAAATGGAGTCAAGAAGTAGGAGAGAAGATTGTCATGACTTGGTCATTGATTGCATGCAGAGAGTGAAAGGAAGTGAGGGGGAGAGAGAAGTTCTATAGAAAGACAAGGTTGAGATAAAAGACAAAAAGACGATTAGAGGAACTGAATTGTGAAATGGAAGCTCTGACTGACCTCAGTCCTCCTATTTCTAGGTGCTAAGTGTCTCCAGCAAACATTATGGTAAGTTCCTGGAGTAGGGAATGAAGCAGGCATCTCAAATATTTCATTTCAAAATAGTAATAGTAAAATGGCATATCCAAAAATAATACTCTTGAGCTATACTCAAGAAAGAAAGAAACTGTTTTTCTCTCCATCTCTTCTTTCAACTTCACATCAAAGCTCAAAAGTTTTTATTTACTGTCCTTCCACCCATTCGCAAGGAATGTCAATTTTAATTACCTAATGCAGGAGTCTACCAACTGTAGATAGCCAGATGGTAAATAGTTTAGATTTTGCAACCCCTGTCATCCCTTTGGCATCTACTCAACCCTGCCATTGCAGTGCAAAAACAGCTATAGAAAATAGATAAATGAATGAGAGTGGCTGTGTTCCAATAAAACTTTATTTACAAAAAAAAAAAAAAACAGGCTGGATTTGACCTGTGGGCCATAGTTGTCAACTTCTGGCCTAATGAATGTGCATGTCAGGAAGAAGGATTGAAGCAGTTCAGAAAGACATTGTGGCCTTTAAAACAAACATATATCTTAAAACCATTTAATGGCTTTTGTTTACCAATAGGATAGAGTGCAAGCTCCCTAGTATCGCAGGGACCCTGATCTACCAATGAGCTGTATTCATCTAAACAAAAGAGCTATTCATGTTTTCTGCCCATTTCTTCACTGGATTATTTGTTTTTCGGGTGTGGAGTTTGGCAAGTTCTTTATAGATTTTGGATACTAGCCCTTTGTTCGATATGTCATTTGCAAATATCTTTTCCCATTCCGTTGGTTGCCTTTTAGTTTTGTTGATTGTTTCCTTTGCAGTGCAGAAGCTTTTTATCTTCGTGAGGTCCCAATAGTTCATTCTTTATGCTAAGTGAAATAGGATACAGCGAAAGACAGATACCATATGTTTTCACTCTTATGGGGATCCTGAGAAACTTAACAGAAGACCCTGGGGAAGGGGAAGAAAAAAAAAAGTTAGAGAGGGAGGGAGGCAAACCATAAGAGACTCTTAAAAACTGAGAATAAACTGAGGGTTGATGGGGGGTGGGAGGGAGGGGAGGGTGGGTAGTGGGCATTGAGGAGGGCACCCGTTGGGAGGAGCACTGGGTTTTGTATGGAAACCAACTTGACAATAAATTTCGTATTTAAAAAAGGTGTATTCATCTAAATAAAAGTAGGGATATGTTTAGAATAGAATAGCAGTGTTTCTTGTCACATTTACTTTCACGTGTGTATGTATTTGTCGTTAATTAAGATCACATTCACTTTCTTATTCTCTTACCCTGCCAGACTAAGCTCAGCTTAAATCTTGACATTTTAACTTAGTTATTATTAATAACAGTGATAACAGCTACCATATGTAGAGGCTTAGTTAGTCTCGGCCATTTTACAGACAAGGAAAGCAAGGCTCAGGAGTTAACTAAGCATTCCCCCAAATTGCATTGCTGCTAAGTGGCAGAGACAGCATTTGCACATGGCTATCTATTCAGAGACCATGATCTTGAACACTGTGTTATACTCCTTAAAGCCCGGGGGAAGGTCAATTATTCCAGAAAAGCAAATACTTGAGCAAATAATGAAGATTTTTCTTGATTTTAAAAGTGATTCATTAAAATTATATGGTAAATTTGTACAGCTATAAAAATAGGCTTTATTGGGAAATTACATAAAGAATATTAAGGGAAATTGAATTTGTACTGACATGAAGAATGAATGTCCTTAAATTCTCAGCTATCTAACACTTGATAATCTTTTTTTAAATTTTTTAAATTTTTTTTAATTTTTTTGAAATTTATGGTCAAATTGGTTTCCATACAACACCGAGTACTCATCCCAACAGGTGCCCTCCTCAATGCCCACTACCCACCCTCCCCTCCCTCCCACCCCCCATCAACCCTCAGTTTATTCTCAGTTTTTAAGAGTCTCTTATGGTTTGCCTCCCTCCCTCTCTAGCCTTTTTTTTTTTTTTCCATCCCCTCCCCCATGGTTTTCTGTTAAGTTTCTCAGGATCCACATAAGGATAAAAACATATGGTATCTGTCTTTCTCTGTATGACTTATTTCAGTTAGCATCACACTCTCCAGTTCCATCCACGTTGCTACAAAAGGCCATATTTCATGCTTTCTCATTGCCAAGTAGTATTCCATTGTGTATATATAAACCACAATTTCTTTATCCATTCATCAGTTGATGGACATTTAGGCTCTTTCCATAGTTTGGCTATTATTGAAAGAGCTGCTATAAACATTGGGGTACAAGTGCCCCTATGCATCAGCACTCCTGTATCCCTTGGGTAAATTCCTAGAAGTGCTATTGCTGGGCCATAGGGTACATCTATTTTTAATTTTTTGAGGAACCCCCACACTGTTTTCCAGAGTGGCTGCACCAGTTTGCATTCCCACCAACAGTGTAAGAGGGTTCCTGTTTCTCCACATCCTCTCCAGCATCTATAGTCTCCTGATTTGTTCATTTTAGCCACTCTGACTAGCGTGAGGTGGTATCTGATTCTGGTTTTGAATTGTATTTCCTTGATGAGGAGTAACGGACATTGAGCATCTTTTCATGTGCCTGTTGGCCATCTGGATGTCTTCTTTAGAGAAGTGTCTATTCATGTTTTCTGCCTATTTCTTCACTGGATTATTTGTTTTTCGGGTGTGGAGTTTGGTGAGTTCTTTATAGATTTTGGATACTAGCCCTTTGTCTGATATGTCATTTGCAAATATCTTTTCCCATTCTGTTGGTTGCCTTTTAGTTTTCTTGATTGTTTCCTTTGCAGTGCAGAAGCTTTTTATCTTCATGAGGTCCCAAGAGTTCATTTTTGCTTTTAATTCCCTTGCTTTGGGGATGTGTCAAGTAAGAAATTGCTGCAGCTGAGGTCAGAGAGGTTTTTTCCTTCTTTATTCTCTAGGGTTTTGATGGTTTCCTATCTCACATTCAGGTGCTTCATCCATTTTGAGTTTATTTTTGTGAATGGTGTAAGAAAGTGGTCTAGTTTCATCCTTCTGCATGTTGCTGTCCAGTTCTCCCAGCACCAATTGTTGAAGAGACTGTCTTTTTTCCAGTGGATATTCTTTTCTGCTTTGTGAAAGATTTGTTGGCCATATTTTTGTGGGCCCAATTTTGGAGTCTCTATTCTATTCCATTGGTCAATGTTCTGTTTTTGTGACAATACCATTCTGCCTTGATTATTACAGCTTTGTAGTAGAGGCTAAAGTCTGGGATTGTGATGTCTCCGGCTTTGGTCTTCTTCTTCAATATTACTTTGGCTATTCGGGGTCTTTTGTGGTTCCATACAAATTTTAGGATTGCTTATTCTAGCTTCAAGAAGAATGCTGGTGCAATTTTGATTGGGATTGCACTGAATGTGTAGATAACTTTGGATAGTATTGACATTTTCACAATATTTATTCTTCCAATCCATGAGCAGGGAAAGTCTCTCCATTTCTTTATATCTTCTTCAATTTCCTTCATAAACTTTCTATAGTTTTCAGCATACAGACCTTTTACAACTTTGGTTAGGTTTATTCCTAGGTATTTTATGCTTCTTGGTGCAATTGTGAATGGGATCAGTTTCTTTATTTGTCTTTCTGGTGCTTCATTATTAGTGTAATGCAACTGATTTCTGTACATTGATTTTGTATCCTACGACTTTGCTGAATTCATGTATCAGTTCTAGCAGACTTTTGGTGCAGTCTGTCGGGTTTTCCATGTAAAATATCATGTCATCTGCAAAAAGTGAAAACTTGACTTCACCTTTGCCAATTTTGATGGCTTTGATTTACTTTTGTTGTGCGATTGCTGATGCTAGAACTTCCAACACTATGTTAAACAACAGTGGTGAGAGTGGACATCCCTGTCGTGTTCCTGATCTCAGGGTGAAAGCTCTCAGTTTTTCCCCGTTGAGGATGATATTAGCTGTGGGCTTTTCATAAATGGCTTTTATGATGTTTAAGTATGTTCCTTCTATCCCGACTTTCTTGAGGGATTTTATTAAGAAAGGATGCTGAATTTTGTCAAATGCTTTTCCTGCATTGATTGACAGGATCATATGGTTCTTTTCTTTTATTAATGTGATGTATCACATTGATTGATTTGTGAATTTTGAACCATCCCTGCAGCCCAGGAATGAATCCCATTGTTCATGGTGAATAATTCTTTTTATATGCTGTTGCATTCTATATACTAGTATCTTATTGAGAATTTTTGCATCCATATTCATCAGGGATATTGGCCTGTAGTTCTGATTTTTTTTGCTGGGTCTCTGTCTGGTTTAGGAATCAAAGTAATGCTGGCTTCATTGAATGAGTCTGGAAGTTTTCCTTCCCTTTCTGTTGTTTGGAACAGCTTCAGAAGGATAGGTATTATCACTGCTTTAAATGTCTGGTAGTCGGGGCGCCTGGGTGGCGCAGTCGGTTAGGCGTCCGACTTCAGCCAGGTCACGATCTCGCGGTCCGTGAGTTCGAGCCCCGCGTCGGGCTCTGGGCTGATGGCTCAGAGCCTGGAGCCTGTTTCCGATTCTGTGTCTCCCTCTCTCTCTGCCCCTCCCCCGTTCATGCTCTGTCTCTCTCTGTCCCAAAAATAAATAAACGTTGAAAAAATTAAAAAAAAAAAAAAAAAGATAAATGTCTGGTAGAATTCCTTGGGAAGCCATCTGATCCTGGAGTCTTATTTGTTGGGAGATTTTCGATAACTGATTCAATTTCTTCGCTGGTTATGGGTCTGTTCAAGTTTTGTATTTCTTCCTGCTTGAGTTTTGGAAGTTTGTGGGTGCCTAGGAATTTGTCCATTTCTTCCAGGTTGTCCAGTTTGTTGGCATATAATTTTTCCTAGTATTTCCTGATAATTGCTTGTATTTCTGAGGGATTGGTTGTCATAATTCCATTTTCATTCATTATTTTATCGATTTGGGTCATCTCCCTTTTTGTGAAGCCTGGCTAGAGGTTTATCAATTTTGTTTATTTTTTCAAAAAAACAACTCTTGGTTTCATTGATCTGCTCTACATTATTTCTCTTCTTTTGCTGGGTTTGGTATGTCTTTTCTGTTCTGCTTCTATTTCCTTTAGGTGTGCTGTAAAGTTTTTATTTGAGTTGTTTCTTGATTCTTGAGATAGGCCTGGATTGCAATGTATTTTCCTCTCAGGACTGCCTTCACTGCATCCCAAAGCTTTTGGATTGTTGTATTTTCATTTTCATTTTTTTGCATGTATTTTTTTAATATCTTCTCTAATTGCCTGGCTGACCCATTCCTTCTTTAGTAGGGTGTTCTTTAACCTCCATGCTTTTAGAGGTTTTCCAGACTTTTTCCTGTGGTTGATTTCAAGTTTCATAGCATTGTGGTCTGAAAGTGTGCACGGTATGATCTCAATTCTTGTATACTTATGAAGGGCTGTTTTGTGACCCAGTATGTGATCTATCTTGGAGAACGTTCCAATATGTACTCGAGAAGAAAGTATATTCTGCTGCTTTGGGATGCAGAGTTCTAAATATATCTGTCAAGTCCATCTGATCCAGTGTATCATTCAGGGCCCTTGTTTCTTTATTGACCCTGTGTCTAGATGATCTATCCATTGCTGCAAGTGGGGTATTAAAGTCCCCTGCAATTACCACAGTCTCATCAATAACGTTGCTTATGTTCGTAATTAATTATTTTATATATTTGGGGGCTCCCATATTTGGCGCCTAGACATTCATAATTGTTAGCTCTTTCTGATGGATAGACCCTGTAATTATTTTGTAATGCCTTTTTTCATCTCTTGTTGCAGCCTTTAATTTAAAGTCTAGTTTGTCTGATATAAATATGGCTGCTCCAGCTTTCTTTTGACTTCCAGTAGCATGATAGATAGTTCTCCATCCCCTGACTTTCAATCTGAAGGTGTCCTCAGGTCTAAAATGAATCTCTTGTAGACAGCAAATAGATGGGTCTTGTTTTTGTTTGTTTGTGTGTTTTTTTTTTTCCATTCTGATACCCTATGTCTTTTGTTTGGAGCATTTAGTCCATTTATATTCAGTGTTATTACTGAAAGATATGGGTTTAGAGCCATTGTGATGTCTGTAGCTTTCATGCTTGTAGTGATGTCTCTGGTACTTTGTGGTCCTTGCAACATTTAACTCACAGAATCCCCCTTAGGATCCCTTGTGGGGCTGGTTTAATGGTGATGAATTCCTTCGGTTTTTGTTTGTTTGGGAAGACCTTTATCTCTCCTTATATTCTAAATGACAGACTTGCTGGAAAGGGTTCTTGGCTGCATATTTTTTCTGTTCATCACATTGAAGGTTTCCTGACATTCCTTTCTGGCCTGCCAAGTTTCAGTAGATAGATCTGCCACTACTCTTATGGGTTTACTTTTGTAAGTTAGAGCGTGTTTCTCCCTAGCTGCTTTCAGAATTTTCTCTTTATCCTTGTATTTTGCCAGTTTAACTATGATATGTCACGCAGAAGATCGATTCAAGTTATGTCTGAAGGGAGTTCTCTGTGCCTCTTGGATTTCAATGTCTTTTTCCTTCCCCAGATAAGGGAAGTTCTCAGCTCTGATTTGTTCAAGTACACCTTCAGCCCCTTTCTCTCTCTCTTCCTCTTCTGGAATTCCTATTATTTGGATATTGTTGCGCTTGATTACATCACTTAGTTCTCTAATTCTCCCCTCATACTCCTGGATTTTTTTTTTCTCTCTTTCTCAGCTTCCTCTTTGTCCATAATTTTATCTTCTAATTCACCTATTCTCTCCTCTGCCTCTTCAATCCGTGCTGTGGTCACCTCCATTTTATTTTGCACCTCACTTATAGCATTTTTTAGCTCCTTATGACTATTTCTTACTCCCTTGATCTCTGTAGCAATAGATTCTCTGCTGTCCTCTATGCTTTTTTCAAGCCCAACCATTAATTTTATGACTATTATTCTAAATTCTTGCTCTGTTGTATTGCTTAAATCGTTTTTGATCAATTCATTAGCTGTTGCTACTTCCTGGAGTTTCTTTTGAGGAGTATTCTTCCGCTTTGTCATTTTGGGTAGTCTCTGAGGTGGCTCCAAACTGCAGGGAACTTCCCCTGTGCTGTCCAGAGTAACTTGTGTTGGTGGGCGAGTCCACAGTCATACCTGATGTCTGTCCCCAGCCCACCACTGGGGCCACAGTCAGACTGGTGTGTACCTTATCTTCCCCTCTCCCAGGAGCAGGACTCACTGTGGAATGGTGTGGCCCCTTTCTGGGCTACTTGCACACTGCCAGGCTTGTGGTGCTGCTTTGATGGGATCTGGCATATTAGCCGGGGTGGATCTGCAAGGTGCACAGGGGGGGAGGGGTAGGTTAGCTCACTTTGCCTGTGGTGGTCTCCTGCTGGAGGGGCCCTGCAGCACTGGGAGGGAGGCAGGCCCCTGGGAGGGATTGATCCACTGAAGCACAGTGTTGGATATTTGCGAGGTGCAAGCAAGTTCGGTGATGGGAACTGGTTCCCTTTGGAATTTTGGCTGGGGGGATGAACACTTGATAATCTGGTCAAGTACTGATAATACATGAAGGGTGGTCCTGAATGCTTGCATAGAATTGGAGAAAAGTCATGAAATTCTGACAGTGGATTTTTAAAAAATAGTGTATACTTGATAACGTTTTGTAACAAAGTAATTTTCAAGGGTGATACCTTCATTTTTAAAATAATTTCAGAAAGTCATATACATTTTAAGCTGATGACCAAAAACTATCATGTCCTTTCTTCCCTGTCCAGGCTGAAACACTTTTCCAGCAAATCTGCCCCAACGAAGACTTCTGTCCACCCCCACCAAATCCTGAAGACATTGTCATTGATGGGGACAGTTTACAATCAGAGGCTTCGGAATCTAGTTTCATACCAGAAGCGAACTCAGAGACTCCCAAGGAAAGCAGAAGTCTGGGAAACCCAGAGCTGTCCTCTCAATAATGGGTATACACCAAACTATACATGCACTTTGAAAATTCCTCCTGGCCTCAGAGTCTTCTTCATGGAAGAAATGTTTGAAAAATGTTAGAAAACAGCAGCCAGTTGACATACATTATTACCAAGAGAACAGGGCATAGAAATCCAAAAGGGGATTTTCCTGAAAGAGGACATTGCAAGAGCACAAAATACTTGTAAACCACATTGGCTTGCCTACTTTAAGATAATACACCTGTGGAATTAGCAGATGAATATAAATGGATTGATTCCCAGGAATATAGCTATGGATATGAAAGTGATCCTATGCATTGTTAATAATTCTGTGGTATTAGGAAAGCTTTTGCTTATCACTTTGGATCTTTGATTGAAATCCACATCTTCAGAATCCAGTCATGTATTTCCTGTGATTATTTTAATTCTATTTTCTTTATGGATATAAGCATGATGGCACCAATGATAAAAGCACATGTAAATGTAATTGAGGAGAGCTAAAATATCCTGATCTAGGCAGGAGCCTATGTTCGGAATAGAGGTTTGGCTTGTTTTCTATCTTGAGAATTATTGAAAATGCCAATATTAAGGTATACATTTTTACAAACAAATCATGAGTCCATGTACTCAACATTTTTTAATGTTAGTAGTGCTATTTGTATGTGAATCATTTGCACACTAGGAAATCTTATAGGACTGAAGGAATGGAAGGAAAGATTTGGATATGCTCATCAGTATGTGGAAATTCTGTCTAGTCAAGTAATTAGAACCTAATTGTATATGGACCCAGTTTAGTCCTAGCTATACTACTGATGAGATTAGACAAATTGTTTATTTTGTCTAAAAATAGGGCTCACTTTCTCCATATGTAAGATAGAAATAGTAACACTCTCCCTACCTTAGGATGATTTTGAAGATAAATGCAGTGCAAACCTTAAAATGATTTTTGGGGGGTTGGGGGGGGATGTTATTTTCCCCTTGACTTGAAGGTGAATATCAAAAATCTCATGCAGCAAATTGTTTGCTGTCAACTCCCCAACACAGTAGTTCACAGTGTTTTTATTGCATTAAGCTTTTAAAATAAAACTATTTCCTAAATTAGTATTTTATAGTCTATAGGCCATAAAACATAGTAACATGGAATTTTGGTTTTGAATCTTAATAAGGAAAGCACTGTATAAATTATTCATATTCCTTTTCTGGTAGGTAAACCTAAAACCACTAAAGACTCTCAATACAATATGACAATTGGTAAACCTTAATATACACTTAACATAAAAGTGTTAGGGTTGTACATAGCCAGCAAACCTAGTTACAGTGACCATGACAATTTAAAATTTTTCCAGGTGCCAAACTCTGATGATTTGTTTTATTTGAGCAATAGTTTAGACTTAATTTGTTTCAATAATTAAATATATAAAATGTTTATTGTGCATTCTGGCCTATATTGCCAATCAGAGAACCATAGCTATAGTAGAAATCATGTAGTTCTTACTTCAGTTGCAGGGGGCTATGAGCTCTTCAGGTCACAGACTCCTAAGAAATGGAAAGAACCAAGGAATATAGCCCTTGCCTCACCTTTCCAATCCCCTGTAGATACAACAGAATCCAGGTGAAAGGAAAACCTTCCCAGCCTCTCAGGCTGCTCTTAACTGCTCTGCCCATTGTACAGCCCATCTCCTATCTCTTTGGACCCTTCTGTGTCTCTCTTCCCTTTTTATATTATCATACAAATCAGGGATAGTGGAATCACATTATAATATATTTTGTTAATAGGTTCAGATCTTAAATCATGTTTCCCAAAACCCAACTTATGCCATGGTCTAAATGCACAATACATACCTAGAAGCACCAGGTATTGGCCCTGCCCCTCAATACCAGCAATATGAAAGTTCCCACTGTATAAAAGTATTGAGTCTGAATACAATGGCACCAATTAAAATACTGTACTTTGTTACAGTCTAAGAGTTAAGGCCTCTTGAATACAGCATACATATTTATGTAAACAATCAGAGTAGGCTCAGAATAATAACTAGAAAATTACAATAGCTTTACTGCAGCTATCTATATGTAGACAAGGAGATATTTTGTGGTTTCATGGCCCAACCCATATTGTACCCTATTTTATCCATTAGCCATCCGCATAATCTCTTCCAGGTTATTTATTAAATACTATTGAAATATTTAAAAGTTCCTAAATATGATTAGTGGTGACTAAAATATTACACAACCATTTAAAACATTTTGATAGAGAATCTTAAATATTTCCTGTTGCCTCAGAATGTAATAGAAATTATTCTAAGAGCTTTCTTTTCAGCTGTCTTAAGTACTACAAATAAATTTTTTTATAGTTTTAAAACAAAAAACTTTTTGGTTTTGTTGTAAAATCATAAGCCTGAAGTTATATAAATAAAGTTAACATGTTATATGCAATACAGAAGTTTCAGTAGCTAATTTAAAATGTTGAACATTATTGTCAAAGAATTTTGATTCATATGTTTAAAATGTTTAGTTATGCATGCTTTTTTAACCAAACATGATAATACCACTCAGTTTAGTGATCTATATGAAAGCCAATTACCCTGTGTTGCTACTGTGTCTTTGTCTAGTTGGTATGCCTATCCAGAAAAGCAGATAGGTAGGTAGGTAGGTAGGTAGATAGGTAGGTAGATACTGTAAATTTAGGTATTTTCTATAAGAAAACTGAATTACAATTTTTCCCATCTCCAGTGATACTTAGTTGCCTATAGTAAAATGGCCACGTTAATAGTTAACTTCTAGAATGGTAGTTTCTGAGATTGGCAGCCTTTTATCTAAAATAATGACCATGCTAATGATTAACTTCTGTCACAGCTGTACTTCCCAAGAAGGCAGCCCTTTGTCTAAAGTCCTAAAGATCTCAAAAAATTTTGTTGAAATTTGATTGCTAAGTAGTATTGATCCTTCAAAGCAATAATTAAATAATTTTCTTACAAGTAAGTTATTTACTGCTATTGGTATTGAGTGATCGATCTATCTCTACTCCTGGGTAATTTTCTTATATGCACTTCAAAAGCACAAATATGATTATTCATAATTTTCACATAGTAACAGTAAGTTTTCAGAGGAAGTAAAATCTGTTTTGATGCCTTTCAGGCATGGTTTCCTAGTTTTCAACATTAAAATTTTGCATGTATGCCAAGAAATTAAAGATTGTCTTGGAACTGATTTCTTGGTATCAGTCTACTATTTAAGTAATTAATTATCCAGCTGTATACTTGGTTTTGTTTCTAAGCACTTGAGAAAGGCAATCAAATGATACATGGATTGATTTACTTAGCAAATTGTTCTAGATGCCAGCATCAGACCTCATTCTGTTTGAAATCAGTGCTGTGAGGCATGAACTAAGGTTTTATAGTACATTGATTGCCTACAAACTGTTTTCACATCTCACTTAGTATATAAGAATATGAATTGTTTTTTATATTTACTTGGTGAATGAGAACATGAAATGTTTTTCTCTGTGGTGGCTGAATCCCTAACAACTTACTTGAAATAGATAAAAGACTGCTGATGTTCTTCTTACAGAAATCATTCAGTGAACTATGATTTGCTCTTGAATCAAATAATTAAAGCAAAGTGACATTTTCTGTCAACTCCAGGTATTTTCCTAAAGCGTGTTAGATAGAATGCATTCAAAAGATAACAGGAGTCTTTCAAAGCTGACAATTTATCTGTGAGATGATTCATAAATTTAAGAAAAATAAGGTTAATTTAATTTTTAAACAAGTAGCCATATTATCCTTCAAGCATCTTGGAGCTCATACAATATTCACACTTTTTTTTTAAACAAGTGATTTGATGTTTGAATTCACCTCTTTAATGGTGGAATTTTTAAAACATTCGTTAAGTGGTTTAACACTTAGCATCCCACATCACATTTTGAAGACAAGTTTTCTTTCCATTAAATAGTTTAGCTGTGGAGCTGCAATGACATGCCCTTCCCATACAAGTTGCCATGTCCGCTCTTCCTGGCTATGATGACTTTTAGGGCCATTTGACAGATAATCATTAGAACTGGAATTCTAGTAGGCTGGAGAGTCTTTTCACCTATCACTTCAATGTGATTTATGCTGGTAACTCCTATTAATATTAATGGGACTTGCATGTGTAAATCCTTTTCCTCTCAATGATACAGCTGACCCCTAAAAGAAATATTCTTTAGACATGGACACTTGCTGATCTAGAAGCATTAGTGAGTTGTTTTATTCAGGATTTTCATTGTGGGGAAAAAAAAATAGACTATCAATTTAGCAGAGGATTTGTTTGTAGAGATTAAAAAGATAAAATACTAGCTCTTAATTCTCTATTCCCATTTCTAATAGTATCTAATATATTAGCATCTATTATATACTATTCTTTTTCATCTATTGTTGCTTTCATTGCTATGTCACCAACCTTTTTATTCTAGAAACTAATAAAAAGAAAGAAGCAATTATTATGTCTTTCCTGTAAAAACTGTATTTTCAGGGTATTCAAATAGTTGTTGAAGGAAAATTGTTATAGAAGAATCACCATTTGTAATTACATGAGGAATGATAGAATTAGGGAAAAAAATCACCATTTTGTAAACTCAATGTAGTAATGGACCTAGGTAATGGTTATTATTATTAAAACCTTTAGTGATAATAGTTTGATGCAGACATCACCTGAACCTAGTGATCAATCTTAAAAACAGTACAAGTAGAAAATAAGATGTTATAAGCCTCTTGATGTGTTGTAATAGTAAGTACCCAACACTAACTGGGAAGCATTCCACTACCAATTTATAGACATTAGGGGGATAGAAGCATATTTAATGACACCATGGAAATGCAATGTATAAAATTCTACAGGACAGATAACCTGATTCTATCAACAATTAACTGACACAAATAAAATGAAGGGAGCACCACTACAGAATAAAGGAGACTTTAGAGATGTATCAACCAAGTGCAACATGCTAACCTTGTTTGGACCTTGCTTTGAATAAATAAAAACTTTGTTTTAAAAAAACAAAAAATCCATTTTGAAACAATCATAGGGATTGAACATTGCCTGGGTGTTAGTTGATATCAAGGATAATTTTTAACTACTGGGTGTCGTAATGGTAATTTTTTTAAAAACCATTATCTGTTAGAGATTTTTAAAGGCAGGTGAAGCAAATACATATAATAAAATGTTAACAATGGTTAAATCTAGGTTATGCTATATGAGTGTTTCTATTTTGTATTTTTGTGTTTAAAACTTTTCATAGCAAATTTTTTAAACGACAGATAAAAGTCCATTGATTAATAGTAATAATAATAACCTATAGATAGTATGTTACTTTACAACATGACTATTGTGTTTCTGAAAAGGAGGCCTTAATATGTTCAGTCCTATCCTATATATTTTGTTTTATAATGTTTTGAAACCATGGGCTACAAAAATCACATATTTGAATTTATTACCTTAGGTCAGTGGCTTCTAGGGTCAGAGAGAAAGAATCTTGCTGAGCAACCTCTTTGGCACAAGGGCAAGTTTGGAAAAAATAAACATGTTTACAGCCTCTGTCTCTCAAATTGAAAATGAAAATAGCATTATTGAGTCAGATGGAGTGGGGAAATTGATATTCATGCAACTCTGAAAACCTTTATTTTGTACTTTGTTGATAAATATCAATGATAAAATTTTAATGCTTTTTAACCTCTAAAATGTTTCTTTTTACTCATGTTTTCAGATGTTGCAACATGGAGACTGCTACTAATTTCCAACATGAAACCTCTCTGGTGTCTATACACATTTGGGCTTGTGACCACTACTCTATGGGAATCTGTTGAACATAATCATATTTTGGGGAAACTAAGCTGAACACATATATTGTAAAACATAACATGCCCCAATTATCCATATCAAATTTCAATCTTATTTCCTATATTAACAATATAGTTTAGCTGTAAGCAACTGTTGTTCTAACAATTGTTGCTAATGGCACAGTAGATCCCCCATTCAGGCTACTACTGAGTGGAGATCACTTCAGTTGTTTTTCTCCAATTAGAGCTACCAATGGAACAAATGAAAAGTCAATTGAAATGTGCACAGTGTTTTTATTTTAATTTTTTAAGTACAGTTAACTTGTTACATTAGTTTCAGGTGTACAACGTAAGTATTCAACATCTCTATAGATTATCCTATGCTCACCACAAGTGTAGCTACCATCTACTATCGTGTTTTTAAAAATCAAAGAAGTTGATAAAGTAGTAGAAAAAGATCTATTTATCTTGCTTACATACATGTAAAATCACAACTTCTCACTCCTCAGTTCCCATATTCAGTTGGACACAAAATCTTTTTGGTTCTATCTCAGAAATATTTTCTATCTCGGAAATATTTTCCTGATAATGGCTCCCTCCTCTCTATTCCCACAACCATTGTTCTCATTGGTCTTGACACAAGGCTCCCCATTCTATTCCAATTACCTATTGAGGAAGAAGCCACTGCATGAATTCCTTCTCATGCTGACACAAGGTGAGGAGTTATTTAGCATAACAACACACCAAAGTTAAGTGAAAATGAAGCCCTTGAGGGCACATCCCTAGCCTGCACCAAATATGGTTGTGAGAGTGTGTGGCTTGGGACTCTGAGGACCAGCAAAGGGTAGGAAAAGAAATGAAGGGTAACACTTGCAGTGCCTACTATGTACCAGGAACTATTAACACTTTTAATCTCAAAACAACATGTAAGTACTATTATTCTCTATTTTACAGATTAGGGTCTTGATGATGAAACTGAATCACAGAGATAAAATGACTTGTCCAAGGTCACATAGTTAGATTTGGGTTGCTCCTCTCCTCTGAATTCTTCATGCACTGAAACATGTTTATGATCTACTAGTAATAAGATTATATTCTTATAATAATGAGCTGTATCTACCTGCCCTAGTAGTGGCAGAGTTTCACTTAAATACAAATAGCCCTAATCATGTCACTTCTCTCCTTAAAAACCTTTACATACTAAGTAAAATCTGACTTCTTTAGCATTGCATATGAGACCACCATCCCCCAAAAACATTGTTTCCCTTTGCCTTCATCTCCTATCACTCTACCTCTCTCTCCTCCTCACACTCTAATTTTCAGTCACAATGAACTCCTCAGGATCTTCACTCTTTGGCTCATTGCATATACCATTTCTTTTCTGGAATTCCCTCACCTCTCTGCTACCACTACACCCTTTTTCCTCTAATAAACTTTCTATTCTGCCTTTAAAACCCAAATTTAATGTTAGTTTAACTACTAACACTTCGGCAACCTCATTTGGCAAAGATATTTTTCCCTCTGAGCTCCCCACAGTACTGTTCATAAAGCCCTTATCTCATTGAATTTCAAGTTTTCTGATTTTATTCCTGTATCCTAGATAGTGAACAACTTGAGGGTAGGCATGCTGCTATTCATCCTTATATCTACTGTACCTAAACAAAACACCACATGACCATGCATCTCCTGCATAACACTGCTCCTCTGGCCATAGTAGCTTCAATCGAGTGGAATCAGGCCCCTAATGCATTTTGGAATTGGTACCCATTAAGTGTTTGACTTTCTGAGTAGCTGACCCATAATGCAAAATCTCTTTAGCTATGAGCAGCTATATTTTCTACCATGTGGCCAGGGGAGCAAAGTCAGTTTGCAAAGAAAGAAACAGTGATGAGACAGAATTGCCAGGTGGACCTAGCTAGCATTGGTTTCTGAGAAGTTCCTAATTTCATGATCCAGTCCTCCCTGAGGCTCAGTATCATTCCTTCTCTTCAGTTTTTTTGAGAAACTCCTGTCTCATAAGATTTCTTTTGGTCTTCAGGAAATGTGTATTGATTTGATACTTGCAAACACAAAGCTTTAACTAAATAGACACATCTGGGAAGATGACAGAGTAGTAGGAGTACCTTAGACTTCCCTCATCCATCAAACACAGCTAGATAAATATCAAATCATTATGAACACTCAAGAAATCAATCTGAGGACCAACAAAACACACAACCCGAGGGAGAGAAAATGCCACATCGTGGAAGGAAGGAGGTGTGGAGATGTGATTTTGGAGAGAAAAGTATCACGGATATTATGGAGAGGAGGGAGCCCTGGTCATGGGGAGAGGTGAGAGAGAGAGGAGTGCACAGGGGATTGCACAAGGAAAATACTTCCCTAAAGACATTGAGAAAATGAAAGGGGTTGGTTTTCATGAGTTTTTACAAGCAACGGGGCTCAAAGACAAGAGTTTTAGAAGTCCACAATGTGGTTCATATGGAGCCCAGCTGGCACTGCAGTGCTCCTGTGGAGAAGGAGAGCGGATAGCCTGGTAGTGGATGGCACAATCTGAGGATCACTTGGGACACACCAGGAGAGATGGTTCCCCCTTCATGTTGAACATCTGGGAGAGGTGCATTGCCTCGTCAGGGACAAAAGAGCCAGCAGGCATCATTACCCTCCCCTGTCCACCAACATAGGTGCAGAGATACCTGCTGAGGGTGGCTAACCTGGATACTGGTTATTTCCTGCACTTTATTCCAAATCCACCCCCTTGCATTTTGGTGTGACTGCCCTTCTGGGACAAACCTGCATCAGTTCCAGCATGGTGAGACCCTCCCCCAGAGGACCAATGTGGGACCCAGCCACACCAGGTCCCTAAACTTGGAGTTTTAAAACTCCACAGACCTCCATGGGATATAACATAGGTGCATGGAGCTGCCCAGTGAGCAGATGGCCTAGACACAGGGTGAAGGCAGGGATCCGAGGGATGCCTGGGACACATGAGATTGTTCACTCTTTCTGGAAGAGCTTCCAGAACAGAGGCAGGTGCAAATTCCCCCTCCTGAGATGAGAGGGTCAGGTACCATTTCTTTTCCACAACCCTCAGTGTAAACTAACTTCAGTGAGCAGCACAGTGTTAACAGTGGCAGCCTAAGCTGCTTACACCAAGCCCATCCCTCCTGCACTCTGCAGGTGCTACTTTTCTAGGGAAAGCATGCCTGAGAACCAAGGCAGCAGATGCCTCCTCCAGACCATCAACACAGATCCCTCACAAGCATCAGGTCTACTGACCATAGAGTTCTGCAAAGCTTCAGCTCTAGTGGAAATAGGATCATGCCTCTTTTAACAAGCCAACTAAGGCACACCTACTTAAAACTTGCCACTCTGCGGCCAAGATCCAAACACTCCCCACTACTGGCAATGAGAATCTCTGCAGAGGGCTGATCTGAGGGAAAGAGCTGCCAAAGCGCAGCAGCAGAGTACACACAGCATACATCAGAGATGCTTCCTAAAGCTCCAGGCCCTGGATAGTAAATGACCACCTTTTTTAAGTTTATTTATTTATTTTGAGAGAGAGAGAGAGCACAAGTGAGTGAGGAGCAGAGGGAGAGGGAGATAGAGAATCACAAGCAGGCTCTGTTCTTTCAATGCAGAGTCTGATGCAGGACTCAATCACATGAACCATGAGATCATGGCCTGAACCAAAATCTAGAGTCAGACACTTAACTGACTGAGCCACCCAGGCATCCCTATGACCACTTCTTCAAAAAGCCATTACTCTCAGGAGCATGAAATATAAAAGGCTTTCCAAACACACAGAGGACAGAGACTTACACAAAATGCCAAGATGGAGGAATTCATCCGAAAAGAAAGAACAGAAAAAGGTCACATCCAGGGATCTAACTGAAACACGTATAAATAATATGCCTGATCCATAATTTTTTTTTATTTTTTAATGTTCATTTACTTTTGAGAGAGACAGAACACAAGTAAGGGAGGGGCAGAGAAAGAGGGAGACACAGAATCCAAAGCAGGCCCCAGGCTCCAAGCTGTCAGTAAGAGCCTGAATCAGGGCTTGAACTCACAAGCCATGAGTTCATGACCTGAGCTGAACTAGGCATCCAGGCACCCCTGCCTGATCCATAATTTAAAGCAATGATCATAAGGATACTAGCTGGTCTTGAGAAAAGCATAGAAAACACCAGGGACTCCCTTACCACAGAGATAAAAGACCTAAAAAAGAGGCCAAAATAAAAACGGCTGTAAGTGAGATCTGAAACTGGATGTAATGACAACAAGAATGGAAGAAGCAGGGAAATGAATAAGAAGATAAAATTATGGAAAATACTGAAGCTGAAAAGAAGAGGGAAAGAAAAATATTGGATCACAAATGTAGACTTAGGGAATTCAGCAATTTCATAAAGCAATAAAAGTTTCATGTCATAGTGGTCAAAAATAAGAAGAGAGAGGAAATGAGCAGAAGGTTTATTGCAGGAGGCTTTAGCTAAAAATTTCCTAATCTGGGAAAGGAAAGAGACATCCAGATCCAGGAAGAAGAGAGAATTCCCATCACCAAAAGCAGGCCAACACCAAGATATATCATAGTTAAATTTGCAAAATATAGAGGAAAAAATCCTAAAACCAGAAAGACAGAAGAAGTCTATACTTTATAAGGGAAGACAAATAAATTTAACAGCACATCTCTCCACAGAAATTTGACAGACCTGAAGGGAGTGGCATGATATATTCAACATGCTGAATGGGAAAAATATGCATCCAGCAATACTCTAACCAGCAAGGCTGTTATTCATAATAAAGGAGTTCATGACCACTAAACCAGCCCTGCAAGAAATATTAATGGGGACTCTTTGAGTGGGAAAGAAAGAAAAGTGCCAAGGACTAGAAAGGAAAAGAAAATCTCCAGAAACAATAACAAAATAAGTAATAAAACATCACTAAATTAATATCTATCAATGATTACTCTTAATGTAAATGGACTAAATGCTAAAATAAAAGACATATGGTATGAGAATGGTTAATAAAACAAGTCCCATCTATATGCTGCCACAAGAGACTCATTATAGACCTAAAAACCCTTACACATTGAAAGTGGGGTGGTGGTGGTGGTGGAGAAACATTTCTCATGCAAATGGAATCAATATAAAGCCAGAGTAGCAACACTTACATCAAAATGTTTATAGATATAGCTATAGATATATAGATATAGATGATAGATATAGATATAGATATGATATAGATATAGATTTAGACATAGATACAGATTTTAAACTGAAGACTGTTAGCAAGAGATGAAGAAGGGCACTATATCATAATAAAGGAGTCTACCCAATAAGATCTAATAATTGTAAACATTTATGCCTGCAACATGGAACACTCAAATATATAAACAATTAATAACAAACATAAAGAAACTCATTGATAATAATATAATAATAGGGGATTTAAACACCCTGCTTAAAGCAATGGACAGATCATCTAAGCAGAAAATCAATAAGGAAACAATGGCTTTGAATGACACACTGGACAGGATGGACTTCACAGATATATTCAGAACATTTCATCCTAGAGCAGCAGAATACACATTATTTTAGAGGGCACATGGGACATTCTCCATCATATAACACATACTAGGTCACACATCAGCCCTCAAAAAGTACAGAGACACTGAGATTATACCATGCATATTTTTAGACCACAATGCTATGAAACTTGAAGTCAACCACAAGAAAACATTTGGAAAGACCACAAATACATGGAGGTTAAAGAACATCTTACTAAAGAATGAAGGGGTTAGCCAGATAATTGAAAAAGAAATAAATATTGGAAGCAAATGAAAATGAAAACAGTCCAAAACCTTGGGGATGCAACAAAAGCAGTCATAAGAGAGAAGTATATAACAATAGAGGCCTACCTCAAGAATCAAGAAAAATCTTAAATACTTAGCCTAACCTTACACTTAAAGGAGGTAGAAAGAGAACAACAAAAGAAGCCTAAAGTCAGCAAAAATGGGAAACAATAAAGATTAGAGCACAAATATATGATATAGAAGCAAACAAACAAACAAAAACCCACAGTGGAGTAGATCAATAAATCCAGGAGCTGGTTCTTTGAAAGAATTGATAAAAATTGTAAAACCCTAACAAGACTTATCAAAAAGAAAAAAGACCCAAATATTTAAAATCACAAATGAGAGAGGAGAGATCACAACTAATACAACAGAAATACAAACAATTGTAAAAGAATATTTTGAAAAATTATATGCCAACAAATTTAGCAATGTGAAAGAAATGGATAAATTCATAAAAACATATAAACCACAAAACTGAAATATGAATAAATATAAATTTTGAGGAAACCCATAATCAGCAAAGAAATGGAATCAGTAATCAAAAATTTCCCAACAAATAAGAGTCCAGGGCCATATGGCTTCAAGGAGAATTCTACCAACCATTCAAAGAGTTAAAACCTATTTTCAAACTTTTCCAAAAAATGGAAATGGAAGGACAACTTCCAAACTCATTTTATGAGGCCAGCATTACCTTGATTTTAAAACCAAAGATCCCTCTATAATGGAGAATTATAGGCCAATATTCCTATTGATAAATGGATGCATAAATTCTTAACAATATATTAGCAAATCAAATGCAACAGTACATTAAAAGAAGCATTCACCATGATCAAGAGGGATTTATTCCTGGGCTACAGAGGTGGCTCAATATTCACAAATCAATCAGTGTGATACACCACATTAATGAACGAAAGGATAAGAACCATATGATGCTGAAAGAAAAAAAAAGTATATGATACTCTCAATAGATGCAGAGAAAGCATTTGACAAAGCACAACACCCTTTCTTGATAAAAACCATCAGCAAAGTAAGGATAGAGGAAACATAACGTCAATGTCATAAAGGCCATATATGAAAGACCCATGGCTAATATAATCCTCAACGGGGAATATCTGAGAGTTTTTCCTCTACAGTCAGGAACAAGAGAAGGATGTCCACTCACACCATTGTTATTTAACATAGTACTGGATGTCCTAGCCTCAGCAATCAGCAAACAGAAATAAAAGGCATCCAAATTGGCAAGGAAGAAGTCAAACTTTCACTATTTACTGATGACATGACATTCTATGTACAAAACCCAAATGACTCTACCAAAAAAATTTCTATAACTAATATAAGAATTCAGTAAAGTTGCAGGATACAAGTTCAATTACAGAAATATGTTGTATTTCTATACAGGAATAATGAAGTACCAGAAAGAGAAATCAAGGGATCAATCCCATTTACACTTTCACCAAAAACCATATGATATCTGGGAATAAACCTAATCAAAAAGGTAAAATATCTGTACCCTGAAAACTACAGAACACTTAATGAAAGAAGTTGAAGATGACACAAAGAAATGGAAAAATTCTCCATGCTCATGAATTCGAATAACAAATATTGTTGAAATGTCTATACTACCCAAAGCAATCTACACATTTAATGCAATCATCAAAATACCAAAAGCATTTCTCACAGAGCTAGAATAAACAATCATAAAATTTGTATAGAACCACAAAAGACCCTGAATAGCCAAAGCAATCCCAAAAAAGAAAAGCAAAGCTGGAGGCATCATAATTCTCGACTTCAAGTTATATTACAAAGCTGTAGTGATCAAGACAGTATGGAACTGACAAAAAAACCAGATATATAGATCAATGGGACAAAATAGAAAACCCAGAAGTGGATGCACAACTATATTGATCAACCAATCTTTGATAAAGCAGGAATAAATGTCCATTGAAAAAAGGACAGTCTCTTCAACAAATGGTGTAGAGAAAACTGGATGACAATATGCAAAAGAATGAAACTGGACCACTTCCTTACAGTATACAAAAATATAAATTCAAAATGGATAAAAAACCTAAATGTGAGACATGAAACCATCAAAATCCTAAAGGAGAACACAGGCAGCAATCTCTTTGACATCAGCCATAGCAACTTATTACTAGACATGTCTCTGTAGGCAAGAGAAACAAATGCAAACTATTGGGACTTCATCAAGATAAAAAGTTTCTGCACAGTGAAGGAAACAATTAACAAAACTAAAAGGCAACCTTCAGAATGAGAGAAGATATTTGTAAATGATATATCTGATAGAGTCAATATCCAAAATATATAAAGAACTTATCAAACTCAGCACTCAGAAAACAAACAAATAATCTAGTTAATAAATGGGCAGAATACATGAATAGATGGTTTTCCAAAGAAGATGTATAGATGGCTAACAGACACATGAAAAAATGCTCAATGTCACTCATCACCAGAGAAAAACAAAACTACAATGAGATGTTACCTTATACCTGTCAGAATGCTAAAATTAACAACACAGGAAACACTGATGTTCACAAGGATGTGGAGAAATAGGAGCCCTCTTACACCATTGGTGGGAATCCAAACTGGTGGAGCCACTCTGGAAAACAGTATAGAGTTTCTCCAAAAAGGTAAAAATAGAACTACCCTATGATCCAGCAATTTCACTACTAGATATTTACCCAAAAGATACAAAAATACTGATTTGAAGTGATTCTTGCACCCTGATGTTTATAACAGCTTTATCAACAATAGAGAAACTATTGAAAGAGTCCAAATGTCCACCAAATTTTGAATGGAAAAAGATGATGTGGTATATATACACAATGGAATATTACTCAATCATCAAAAAGAATGACATCTTGCCATTTGCAAAGATGTGGATGGAGCTAGTATGTATTATGCTAAGTGAAATAACGCAGTCAGAGAAAGACAAATACCATATTATTTAACTAATATGTGGAATTTAAGAAACAAAACAGATGAGAGGCACCTGGGTGGCTCAGTCAGTTAAGCATCCAACTTCAGCTCAAGTCATGATCTCACAGTTCATGAGTTCAAGCCCCACCTCAGGCTTTGTGCTGACATCTCAGAGCCTGGAGCCTGGTTAGGATCTGTGTCTCCCTCTCTCTGCCCATCCCCTGCTCATTCTCTGTCTCTTTCTCAAAAATAAATAAACATTAAAAATTTTTTAAAAAAAGAAACAAAACAGATGAACACAGAGGGAAAAAGAGAAAAAAACCATAGAACACACTCTTAACCATGGAAACAAATATGAGGGTTGCTGGAAGAGAGGTGGGTGGGTGGATAGGTTAAATGCGTGATGGGTATTAAGGAGGGCACTTGTGAAGAGCACTGGGTGTTGTAAGTGATGAATCACTAAATTCTCCCAAAACTGATGTTTCAGTGCATGTTAAATAACTGTAATTTAAATAAAAACTTTTAAAGAAGGAAAAAAGGGATGCCTGGGTGGCTCAGTCAGTTTAGCATCTGACTCTTGATTTCATTTCAGGTCATGATCTCAAGGTTCCTGGGACTGAGCCCTGCATCAGTCCCCATGCCTACAGTGCAGAGCCTGCTTGGGATTCTCTCTCTCCCTCTCTCTGCCCCTCCCCTGCTCATGTTCTCTCTCTCTCTCTCTCTCAAAAATCAATAAATAAACTTAAAGAAAAGAAAAAAATAATGAACACATCTGGGAAATTTCATTGTTAGAACCTCCAAAACCAACTTTATCTGTGTATATATGTGTATGTACGTATATAAATGCACGTGTCCAATGTGAAATTTTGATTTTTAATGTAAAATGTAACTGTTATACTGGAAATCAATCGAAATAGGGTACTTCAAACCTAGTGCCTTTGGCCATGTGATCTTAAATTGTTCTTTTTTTTTAAATTTATTTTAGAAGTAGGTTTGCAAAATAATACTCTGGAATAAGACTTAAAATGCTGGCTCTAACGTTCAAATATGCTCTAAGGTTTTGCAGAAATCCACCTTTGTTTACTATGGAAGATATTAACATAATATGTGAACATTTAAAATAGTTTTATAGGTAAGTATGTGTACAAAGCATGAGATATAATCTCAGTGATATACACTAAGGAGCTTAGAATTTTAAAAATCGGAAATAGGCAATGTACCAGAAAGTGATTTCCTTTGGTTGAGCTTATGTAATAACAACAAAAACATTTGTACAAAACTGAAAACTTTATTACTCTTTATTATGACTATAAAAAGTTACCTACAGGAAATGCCATTCATTTTCTAAATCTGGATTTGAAAATTGTGTGCAAAGGTAAGCTAAATCTTGAACATCATTTGTCTTTCAGATCTCTTGAAAACTAATATTTGGCTGCTAGATGTGAGATGGTAATCTATTTTCAGGCACATCCTCTCAACACTATCATAATGTCTATATTTATAAAGCACAACACTTTGGAGCCTGTTACAAAATGGTTCTTTGCTTTACCAATGAATTCAGGTTTTTCTTTTTTTTTAATTTTTTTTTCAACGTTTATTTATTTTTGGGACAGAGAGAGACAGAGCATGAACGGGCGAGGGGCAGAGAGAGAGGGAGACACAGAATCAGAAACAGGCTCCAGGCTCTGAGCCATCAGCCCAGAGCCCGATGCGGGGCTCGAACTCACAGACCGCGAGATCGGGACCTGGCTGAAGTCAGACACTTAACCGACTGAGCCACCCAGGCGCCCCGGTTTTGTTTTTTTTAAGTAGGAGTTCCTAGGAGTTCCTAGGTAGTACATATCAGCACTGCATACACTATTAACTTATAGGCAGAGAAAGGTAGGTGTGCTACTGTAGAACCACTGACAAATGAAGACTAAATTGACAATATAGCAATCCTAAAATGATTCTGGAAGTAGAAGATATGGATTGATAGAAGCCAAGTTTGAGCACAAATTTTCAGGAATACATCTGTGGCATAAATTGTGTTGCACTGAAAATTGATATTATTTAAAGAGGACAGTGATCTCCCAATAGTAGATCCCATCCATCTATTAGATTGCCTTCAATAAGTCTATGTGAAAATGCCATTCAAAAATATCCATTTATTCTTGATTCATATTTTACACTAATCCTACATGGCCATGATCTTCTTGACCAAAAGATTATATGGAGGATAGTCTTTTTTTCTTATATGTCTAAGGGTAAGTATTGAAACCATGGAATTGACAATGTGGCATGGGCCTTATAAATGAGAAAATATTGATCTTTTTTTTTTTAATTTTTTTTTCAACGTTTATTTATTTTTGGGACAGAGAGAGACAGAGCATGAACGGGGGAGGGGCAGAGAGAGAGGGAGACACAGAATCGGAAACAGGCTCCAGGCTCTGAGCCATCAGCCCAGAGCCTGATGCGGGGCTCGAACTCACGGACCGCGAGATCGTGACCTGGCTGAAGTCGGACGCTTAACCGACTGCGCCACCCAGGCGCCCTGAAAATATTGATCTTTAATAAAGCTGGGAAGACTGTGTAAACATATCTCAGAAATAGAAAAGGTAATAACACCCCCTGGAAATGTGAAATATCATGAATATGTTAAATTTACTTATAATTAAATTTGAAGGGGCTAAGTAAACCCAGGAGTAGGATCTCAAATTTATGGCTTGTGCCATAGGACCCTAAATTGCCTCTCCTGATGGGGTGTTGGGGTGCCTTCTGCTGCCTCACCACATCCCTTCCTTTGTCTCCTTCACTCTCTAAGTGGTCAGTAGTATGTGGGTGTAGCAGCAGGAGCACCTTGGCAGGATATATCAATGCCAAGATCAAGAGCCCTCCAGTCCACCCATAATCCTATTTCAGTTCTATTTAGCATTATACTCCTAAGGGAAATTACACTTTTAAAAATTAAGTATGTATATGGAAAGGAAACCTTACAAGAAACAACTACAAAATATTTATTCAGAAAAATGATTTCTGAACATCACTAATATACAAGACCAAAGATATGGAATAAAGCCTGACTATATTATAGTGGAAAGAAGAAACAATCGCTAAAATGAATGAGTTGGAGGAAAGCTTGAGACCATTTACTTTTAGTTCAATCTCTGGAGGCCGAGAGACAGCAATTAACTTGTCCAAAAGCCTTAATGCTAGAAACACGGGACAATTTAGCATTTTGGAGTCAGAGAGACCTGGATTTGAATTATTGTTTCTCCACTTGTTAGCTATAACTCTTGGCAAGTTATTTCAGCCTCTCTAGTTATCCATTTCATTGTTTGTTACATGGAAATGATAATAGTACCTACTGTACAGGATTTTTGTAAGAATGAATATGAGAAAACTTCACATGAAACACTCAGCAAAGTGCCTGAGACATAGAAAAGCACTCATTAAAAAGCAGAATTACTGTTGCATAATTAAGGACAGAGACAAGATTAGGACCCAGGTTTCTTTCTTCTTTTTTTCCTTAAAAAAATTGTTTTAGGACCTAGGTTTCTTAATTGCCATGTTACTGTTCTCTCCACTATGACTGTGACAGAAAGTGTGCTAGAGAATATTTTAACATATACTTTCTAGTTGTACTCAATTAATCAGACCACAGTCCCTCTCTTTACCGGGTGTTAGTGGTTTTAGCTGTGTTAACCTACACATTGAATAGTGACATCTACGATTCCATCAAGAGATAATTAAATCTGAACATTCAAATTCAATCACAAGAGAAACAGAACAGCCTACTTTCCAAGTTATACTTAATCAAGTAAACTTTCTAAATACCTGAAATTTAGTCATAAGACAGAAAATTTAGGAGACATGTAATATTCAAGCTTTTGTCATTGGAAAAGCATTTGTTATTGAATTCCACAACTAACTTTATTTATTTATTTATTTATTTATTTATTTATTTATTTATTCCCTTTATTTATTGTCAAATTGGTTTCCATACAACACCCAGTGCTCATCCCAAAAGGTGCCCTCCTCAATACCAACCACCCACCCTCCCCTCCCTCCCACCCCCCATCAAAACTCAGTTTCTTCTCAGTTTTTAAGAGTCTCTTATGCTTTGTCTCTCTCCCACTCTTAACCTCTTTTTCTTTTTTTCCTTCCCCTCTCCCATGGGTTGCTGTTAAGTTTCTCAGGATCCACATAAGAGTGAAAACATATGGTATCTGTCTTTCTCTGTGTGGCTTATTTCACTTAGCATCACACTCTCCAGTTCCATCCACGTTGCTACAAAGGGCCATATTTCGTTCTTTCTCATTGCCACATAGTACTCCATTGTGTATATAAACCACAATTTCTTTATCCATTCATCAGCTGATGCACATTTAGGCTCTTTCCATAATTTGTCTATTGTTGAGAGTGCTGCTATAAACCTTGGGGTACAAGTGCCCCTATGCATCAGTACTCCTGTATTCCTTGGCTAAATTCCTAGCAGTGCTATTGCTGGGTCATAGGGTAGGTCTATTTTTAATTTTCAGAGGAACCTCCACACTGTTTTCCAGAGTGGCTGCACCAGTTTGCATTCCCAACAGTGCAAGAGGGTTCCCGTTACTCCACATCCTCGCCAGCATCTATAGTCTCCTGATTTGTTCATTTTGGCCACTCTGACTGGAGTGAGGTGATATCTGAGTGTGGTTTTGATTTGTATTTTGCTGATAAGGAGCGACGTTGAGCATCTTTTCATGTGCCTGTTGGCCATCCGGATGTCTTCTTTAGAGAAGTGTCTATTCATGTTTTCTGCCCATTTCTTCACTGGGTTATTTGTTTTTCGGCTGTGGAGGTTGGTGAGCTCTTTATAGATTTTGGATACTAGCCCTTTGTCCAATATGTCATTTGCAAATATCTTTTCCCATTCCGTTTGTTGCCTTTTAGTTTTGTTGGTTGTTTCCTTTGCTGTGCAGAAGCTTTTTATCTTCATAAGGTCCCAGTAATTCATTTTTGCTTTTAATTCCCTTGCCTTTGGGGATGTGTCGAGTAAGAGACTGCTACAGCTGAGGTCAGAGAGGTCTTTTCCTGCTTTCTCCTCTAGTGTTTTGATGGTTTCCTGTCTCACATTCAGGTCCATTAGCCATTTTGAGTTTATTTTTGTGAATGGTGTGAGAAAGTGGTCTAGTTTCACCCTTCTGCATGTTGCTGTCCAGTTCTCCCGGTACCACTTATTAAAGAGACTGTCTTTTTTCCATTGGATGTTCTTTCATTTTTTGTCAAAGAGTAGTTGGCCATACGTTTGTGGGTCTAGTTCTGGGGTTTCTATTCTACTCCATTGGTCTATGTGTCTGTTTTTGTGCCAATACCATGCTGTCTTGATGATTAGAGCTTTGTAGTAGAGGCTAAAGTCTGGGATTGTGAAGTCTCCTGCTTTGGTCTTCTTCTTCAAAATTGCTTTGGCTATTAGGGGCCTTTTGTGGTTCCATATGAATTTTAGGATTGCTTGTTCTAGTTTCAAGAAGCACGCTGGTGCAATTTTGATTGGGATTGCATTGAATGTGTAGATAGTTTTGGGTAGTATTGACATTTTCACAATATTTATTCTTCCAATCCATGAGCAGGGAATGTCTTTCCATTTCTTTATATCTTCTTCAATTACCTTCATAAGCTTTCTATAGTTTTCAGCATACAGACTTTTACATCTTTGGTTAGATTTATTCCTAGGTATTTTATGCTTCTTGGTGCAATTGTGAATGGGATCAGTTTCTTTATTGTCTTTCTGTTGCTTCACTGTTAGTGTATAAGAATGCAACTGATTTCTGTACATTGATTTTGTATCCTGCAACTTTGCTGAATTCATGTATCAGTTCTAGCAGGCTTTTGGTGGACTCTATCGGGTTTTCCATGTATATTATGTCGTCTGCAAAAAGTGAAAGCTTGACTTCATCTTTGCCAATTTTGATGGCTTTGATTTCTTTTTGTTGTCTGATTGCTGATGCTAGGACTTCCATCACTATGTTAAACAACAGTGGCGAGAGTGGGCATCCCTGTCGTGTTCCTGATCTCAGGGAAAAAGCTCTCAGTTTTTCCCGATTGAGGATGATGTTAGCTGTGGGATTTTCATAAATTGCTTTTATGATCTTTAAGTGTGTTCCTTCTATCCCGACTTTCTTGAGGGTTTTTATTAAGAAAGGGTGCTGGATTTTGTCAAAGGCCTTTTCTGCATCGATTGACAGGATCATATGGTTCTTATCTTTTCTTTTATTAATGTGATGTCTCACGTTGATTGATTTGCAAATGTTGAACCAGCCCTGCATCCCAGGAATGAATCCCACTTGATCATGGTGGATAATTCTTTTTATATGCTGTTGAATTCGATTTGCTAGTATCTTATTGAGAATTTTTGCATCCATGTTCATCAGGGATATTGGCCTGTAGTTCTCTTTTTTTACTGGGTCTCTGTCTGGTTTAGGAATCAAAGTAATACCGGCTTCATAGAATGAGTCTGGAAGTTTTCCTTCCCTTTCTATTTCTTGGAATAGCTTGAGAAGGATAGGTATTATCTCTGCTTTAAACGTCTGGTAGAACTTCCCTGGGAAGCCATCTGGTCCTGGACTCTCATTTGTTGGGAGATTTTTGATAACTGATTCAATTTCTTCGCTGGTTTTGGGTCTGTTCAAGCTTTCTATTTCCTCCTGATTGAGTTTTGAAAGAATGTGGGTGTTTAGGAATTTGTCCATTTCTTCCAGGTTGTCCAATTTGTTGGCATATCATTTTTCATAGTATTCCCTGATAATTGTTTGTATCTCTGAGGGATTGGTTGTAATAATTCCATTTTCATTCATGATTTCATCTATTTGGGTCATCTCCCTTTTCTTTTTGAGAAGCCTGGCTAGAGGTTTGTCAATTTTGTTTATTTTTTCAAAAAAACAACTCTTGGTTTCGTTGATCTGCTCTACAGTTTTTTTAGATTCTATATTGTTTATTTCTGCTCTGATCTTTATTATTTCTCTTCTTCTGCTGGGTTTAGGCTGCCTTTGCTGTTCTGCCTCTATTTCCTTTAGGTGTGCGGTTAGATTTTGTATTTGGGACTTTTCTTATTTCTTGAGATAGGCCTGGATTGCAATGTATTTTCCTCTCAGGACTGCCTTCGCTGCGTCCCAAAGTGTTTGGATTGTTGTATTTTCATTTTCGTTTGTTTCCATATATTTTTTAATTTCTTCTCTAATTGCCTGGTTGACCCACTCATTCGTTAGTAGGGTGTTCTTTAACCTCCATGCTTTTGGAGGTTTTCCAGACTTTTTTCTGTGGTTGATTTCAAGCTTCATAGCATTGTGGTCTGAAAGTATGCATGGTATGATTTCAATTCTTGTAAACTTATGAAGGGCTGTTTTGTGACCCAGTATATGATCTATCTTGGAGAATGTTCCATGTGCACTCGAGAAGAAAGTATATTCTGTTGCTTTGGGATGCAGAGTTCTAAATAGATCTGTGAAGTCCATCTGATCCAATGTCTCATTCAGGGCCCTTGTTTCTTTATTGACCATGTACTAGATGATCTATCCATTTCTGTAAGTGGAGTGTTAAAGTCCCCTGCAATTACCACATTCTTATCCATAAGGTTGCTTATGTTTATGAGTAATTGTTTTATATATTTGGGGGCTCCGGTATTCGGCACATAGACATTTATAATTGTTAGCTCTTTCTGATGGATAGACCCTGTAATTATTATAAAATGCCCTTCTTCATCTCTTGTTCCAGCCTTTAATTTAACGTCTGGTTTGTCTGATATAAGTATGGCTACTCCAGCTTTCTTTTGGCTTCCAGTAGCATGAT
>NW_024420361.1:3548464-3548762 GCF_014898765.1 Herpailurus yagouaroundi
TATAAGTATGGCTACTCCAGCTTTCTTTTGGCTTCCAGTAGCATGATAAATAGTTCTCCATCCCCTCACTCTCAATCTGAAGGTGTCCTCAGGTCAAAAATGAGTCTCTTGTAGACAGCAAATAGATGGGTCTTGTTTTTTTTATCCATTCTGATACCCTATGTCTTTTGGTTGGTGCATTTAATCCATTTACATTCAGTCTTATTATAGAAGGATACGGGTTTAGAATCATTGTGATGTCTGTATGTTTTATGCTTGTAGTGATGTGTCTGGTACTTTGTCTCACAGGATCCCCCTT
>NW_024420361.1:3553762-3574050 GCF_014898765.1 Herpailurus yagouaroundi
ATGCGTATATTATTTCTTTTTAGTGTATCACTTAGTTCTCTAATTTTCCCCTCATACTCCTGGATTTTTTTATCTCTCTTTTTCTCAGCTTCTTCTTTTTCCATATCTTTATCTTCTAGTTCACCTATTCTCTCCTCTGCCTCTTCAATCCGAGCCGTGGTCATTTCCATTTTATTTTGCATCTCGTCTAAAGCGTTTTTCAGCTCCTCCTGACTGTTCCTTAGTCCCTTGATCTCTGTAGCAAGAGATTCTCTGCTGTCCTCTATACTGTTTTCAAGCCCTGTGATTAATTTTATGACTATTATTCTAAATTCACTTTCTGTTATATTATTTAAATCCTTTTTGATCAGTTCATTAGCTGTTGTTATTTCCTGGAGATTGTTTTGAGGGGAATTCTTCCGTTTGGTCATTTTGGATAGTCCCTGGAGTGGTGAGGACCTGCAGGGCACTTCCCCTGTGCTGTGGTGTATAACTGGAGTTGGTGGGCGGGGCCGCAGTCCGACCTGATGTCTGCCCTCAGCCCACTGCTGGGGCCAAGGTCAGAATGGTGTGTGCCTTCTCTTCCCCTCTCCTAGGGGCGGGATTCACTGTGGGGTGGTGTGGCCTGTCTGGGCTACTTGCACACTGCCAGGCTTGTGGTGCTGGGGATCTGGCATATTAGGTGGGGTGGGTAGGCAAGGTGTATGGGGCGGGAGAGACAGGCTTAGCTCGCTTCTCCTTAGGTGATCCACTTCAGGAGGGGCCCTGTGGCAGCGGGAGGGAGTCAGGCCTGCTGTCGGAAGGGTGGCTCCACAGAAGCACAGAGTTGGGTGTTTGTGCGGAGCAAGCAAGTTCCCTGGCAGGAACTGGTTCCCTTTGGGATTTTGGCTGGGGATTGGCAAGGGAGATGCCAAGGGCCGGCTAGCGCCTTTGTTCGCAGCCCAACTGAGCTCTGTCGTCCCAGGGCTCGGCAACTCTCCCTCCTTTAGTCCTCCAGCCTTCCCACTTTCCAAGCACAGCTGTTAACTTATGACCTCCCAGATGCTAAGTCACGCTTGCTGTCGGAACACACTCCGTCTGGCCCCTCCGCTTTTGCAAGCCAGACTCGGGGGCTCTGCTTGGCTGGCAGGCTGCCCCTCTGCCCCGGCTCCCTCCCGCCAGTCCGTGAAGCACACACCACCTTGCCGCCCTTCCTACCCTCTTCCGTGGTCCTCTCGTCTGCGCTTGGCTCGGGAGACTCCGTCTGCTAGTCTTCTGGTGGTTTTCTGGGTTATTTAGGCAGGTGTAGGTGGAATATAAGTGATCAGCAGGATTCGTGGTGAGCCCAGCGTCCTCCTATGCCCTACATCCCACTAACTTTATTTATAGGCTTTTGGCCCATATTCTAATAGTTATTGGTACATCACAGGCTGAAGTGGGAACTTCATGGAAATACTGTAAATCTCTGTGGGAATTGGGATTCATGACTTGACAGAGATCCAAACAGATGCAGTGTCTGCCTACATAGGAGGTATGATCAAAGAGAACTTGAATTGAAAACACAATTTGTGCCATAACTTGAACAGACAATAAAGACTTGACTAACAATTGTATTTGTGGTAAGGAAATCTACTTGGATGCATATAAAAAATGTACTGTATGTTTAAATAAAGTTTTGTAAAAAGAGTAATTGACTTGTTTTCCTGTTAATGTTGCACTCCAGACCAAAAGAACATTTTGCAGGTATTTTCTATAAAAACCTCAACCTCTCTATAGAAAGTTCTTTGAAAAGTATCTCACTTCAATCACAGTGATGGACACGCTTTCCCTAATGCTCCTTCATATATCATAATACCTAATCTGAATGAGCAGTGTTGATGTTACATATAGAAAACATATTTCTACAGCAATAAAAATAATGTCAAGAGAATATTAAAGAATTCAGATGTTTATAAGCACGGTATTTGGAAAATCCTGAATTATATTAAGCACTATAAATGTTTGTTAAATAAAAAAGGTGGGGAATTAATATCATGGTAAAAAATCCACAGGGGCGCCTGGGTGGCTCAGTCGGTTAAGCGGCCGACTTCGGCTCAGGTCATGATCTCATGGTCCGTGAGTTCGAGCCCCACATCGGGCTCTGTGCTGACTGCTCAGAGCCTGGAGCCTGTTTCAGATTCTGTGTCTCCCTCTCTCTCTGACCCTCCCCCGTTCATGCTCTGTCTCTCTCTGTCTCAAAAATAAATAAACGTTAAAAAAATTAAAAAAAAATCCACAATATATAGTTGAACAAAAGAAGTAAGTTACAAAAAGAACATGTATATAGCATTGTCCCACTTCGTGCAAAAACAAAAATAAGTCTGTGTGCATATGTGTATGTATGTACAAATTCTAGAGGAGTGTAGATAAATGGTAGTAATATATTTTTGAATTGTGTGATTTTATGAATATTTTTCTTTATACTTTTTTGAATTTTCTACTTTTGAGATATTCATTCACCACTTAATATCACTCCTCTTCAGATGTAAAACTTTTATTTTATACACAATGAGTATATATATTTTTAAGTATTTAAAAACCTTAATTGGCTTATATCATAGTTCTATAAGTGGAGTTTTTATATTATTAATTTTTTTAATTTCATTAATTTATTTTTAAATTTACATCCAAGTTAGCATATAGTGCAATAATGATTTCAGGAGTAGGTTCCAATGATTCATCCCCTATGTACAACACCCAGTTCTCATCCCAACATGTGTCTTCTTTAATGCCCCTTACCCATTTAGCCCATCCCCCAACCCACAACCCCTCCAGCAACCCTCAGTTGGTTCTCTGTATTTAAGTCTTTTATGTTTTGTCCTCCTCCTTATGTTTATATTATTTTTGCTTCCCTTCCCTTATGTTCATCTGTTCTATGTCTTAAATTCCACATATGAGTGAAGTCATAAGATATTTGTCTTTCTCTGACTAATTTCGCTTAGCATAATACCCTCTAATTCCATCCACGTAGTTGCAAATGGCAAGATTTAATTCTTTTTGATTGCCAAATAGTACTCCATTGTATATATATATACCACATCTTCCTTATCCATTCATCTGTTGATGGACATTTGGCCTCTTTCCATACTTTGGCTATTGTCAATGTCACTGCTATAAACATTAGGATGCATGTGCCCCTTCAGAACAGCACACATGTATCCTTTGGATAAATACCTAGTAGTGCAATTCCTGGGTCGTAGGATAGTTCTATTTTTAACTTTTTGAGGCACCTCCATACTGTTTTCCAGAGTGGCTGTACCAGTTTGCATTCCCACCAGCAGTGCAAAAGAGATCCTCTTTCTTGTAACTGGAGTTTTTAAAAAATGATATATCTGAGACATAGAACACCAATACACAAAAATTTTCTTCCATCTTTTTAATTGCTGCTTAGTGCTCCATGGTATAAAATCTATTTAACCAATCATTATCACTTTTTAAGTTTTTTTTTATTTTGATTCCAGTCTAGTTAACATACAGTGTTATATTAGTTTCATGGGTACAATATAGTGATTCAACAATACTATACATTACTCAGTGCTTATCATACGTGTATGCTTTAATTCCCATCACCTATTTCACCCATCCGCCCCCAACCTGCCTCCCTTCTGGTAACTATCAGTTTGTTCTCTACAGTTAAGAGTCTGTTTCCTGATATGTTTCTCTCTCTCTTTGTTTTCCTTTTCTTGTTTGTTTTGTTTCTTAAATTCTACATATGGGTGAAATCGTATGGTATATGTCTTTCACTGAGTGTTATGCCCTCTAGATCCATCCATCTTGTTACAAATGGCAAGATTTTAATTCTTTTATATGGCTGAATAATATTCCATTGTATATTTATACCACAACTTCTTTATCTACCCATCTATCAATGGTCACCTGGGCTACTTCATAACTTGGCCATTGTAAATAGTACTGCAATAAACATAGAGATGCATGAATGCCTTTGAATTAGTGTTTTTGTATTTCGGGAATAAATACCAAGTAGCATGATTACCAGATTGTAGGGCAGTTCTATTTTTAACATTTTAAGAAGCCTCCATACTGTTTTCCACACTGGCTGCACCAGTTTGCATTCCCCCCAACAGTGCTAGAGGGTTCCCCTTTCTCACGTCCTCACCAGCACCTGCTGTTTCTTGTGCTGTTGATTTTAGCCATTCTGACTTTTGTGAAGTGATATCTCATTGTAGTTTTGATTTGCATATCCCTGGTAATAAGTGATGATTAACATATTTTCTTGTGTCTGTTGTCCATCTGTATGTCTTCTTTGGAGAAATGTCTGTTCACGTCTTCTGCCCATTTTTAAGTTGGATTATTTTTGGGGAGTTGTGGAGTTGTATAAGTTCTTTATATATTTTGGATGCTAACCATTTATTGGATATGTCATTTGCAAATATCTTCTCCCATTACATAGGTTTCCTTTTAGTTTTGTTGATTATTTGCTTTGCTGTGCAGAAGCTTTCTATTTTGATGTAGTCCCAATAGTTGATTTTTGCTTTTATTTCCCTTGCCTGAGGAGGGCAGGAAAAATGTTATGGCCAATGTCAGAAAAATTACTGCCTGCACTCTCTTCTAGGATATGTATTGTTTTAAGTTGCACATTTAGGTGTGTAATTCATAGTGAGTTTTTTTTTTTTGCATATGGTGTAATAAAGTGGACCAGTTTCATTGTTTTGCATGTAGCTGTCTGGTATTCCCAATACCATTTTTTAAAGAGACATTTTCCCATTGCATATTCTTTCCTCCTTTGTTGCAGATAATTTGACCATATAATTGTGGATTTATTTCTGGGTTTTCTATTCTCTTCTGTTGATCTTTGTGTCTTTGGGGGGGGAAGTACCATACTGTTTTGATTATTACAGCTTTATAATATAAGCTGAGGTCTGGAATTGTGACACCTCCAGTTTCTTGTTTCTTTTTTTAGGATTACTTTGGCTATTCGGGGTCTTTTGTGGTTCCATACAAATTTTAGGGTTGTTTCTTCTAGTTCTGTGAAAAAGGCTGTTGGTATTCTGATAAAAGATTATATTAAATATGTAGATTTCTTTGAGTACTAAAGGCTTTTCTAATCCATGAGAATTGGATATCTTTCCATTTGTGTTGTCTTCAATTTCTTTCATGAATGTTTTATAGTTTTCAGAGTACAAGTCTTTCACCTCTTTGGTTAAGTTTATTATTAGGTATTTTATTATTTTTGGTGCAATTGTAAATGTGATTCTTAATATGCCTTTCTGCTATTTCATTATTGGTGTACAGAAATACAACAGATTTCTGTACATTGATTTTGTATCCTCTGACATTACTGAATTCATTTATCACTTATACTAATTATTTGGTGGAGTTTTTCAGGTTTTATGTATACAGTATTATGTCATGTGCAAATAGTAAAAGTTTTATTTCTTCCTTACCAATTTGGATGCCTTTTTTTTCTTTTTGTTGTCTGATTGCTCTGGTTAGGACTTCCAGTATTCTGTTGAATAAACGTTATGAGAGTCCACATCTTGTTCCTGATCTTAGGGGAAAAGCTCTTGGTTTCCCCCATTGAGTATGATGTGTGGTATGGGATTTTCATGTGTGGCCTTTGTTTTGTGGAGGTATGTTCCCTAGAACATACTTTGTTGAGAGTGTTTTCATGAATGGATGTAGTACACTGTCAAATGCTTTTTCTGCATCTATTGAAATGATCATATGATTTTTATCGTCTCCTATTGATGTGATGTATCACATGGATTGATTTGTGAATATTGAACACTTTTGCATTCTGGGAATGAATCCCACTTGATCATTGTGAATGATTTTTTAATATATTGGATTTGGCTGCTTAATATTTTGTTGAGGATCTCTGCAACTATGTTCCTCAAAGATATTGGCCTATAGTTCTCTTTGTGTGTGTGTGTGTGTGTGTGTGTGTGTGTGTGGTGACTTTATCTGGTTTTGATATCAGAATAATGTTGGCCTCATAGAATTAATTTGGAGGTATTCCTTCCTCTTTTATTTTTTGGAATAATGTGAAAAGATTAGGTAATAACTCTTCTTTAAATGTCTGGTAGAATTTGCCCATGAAGCCATCTCTGGTCCTAGACTTTTGCTTATTGAGAATTTTTTGGTTATTGATTAAAGTACTTTGCTGGTTATTGGTCTGTTCAAATTTTCTGTTTCTTTCCATGTCAGTTTTGGTAGTATAACATATAATATGTTTCAGAGATTTGTCCATTTTTTTCTAACTTTATCAGTGTGTTGACATATAATTTTTCATAATATTCCCTTACAAGTGTTTGTACTTCTATGGTGTTGGTTGCTATTTCTCCTCTTTCATTAGTGATTTTGAGTCCTCTCGCTCTCTTTTTTTTCTGATGAGCATGGCTAGAGGTTTATTAATTTTGTTGATCTTTTCAAAGAACCAGTTCCTTGTTTCATTAATGTGTTGAATTTTTTTTTTAGTTTCTATATAATTTATTTCTGCTCTAATCTTTTTATTACCTTCTTTCTTCTGGTTTTGGGTTTTGTTTGTTCTTCTTTTTCTAGCTCTTTTAGGTGTAAGGTTAAGTTGTTTATTTGAGATTTTTCTTGTTTCTTGAGGTAAACCTCTATTCCTATAAAGTCATCTTATGATAGCTTTTGCTGCATCCCAAAGATTTTGGAACACCACGCTTTCATCTTCATTTGTTTCCATGTAATTTTTTATTTCTTCTTTGATTTGCTGCTCAACCCATTCATTGTTTAGTAGCATGTTATTTAATCCCATGTATTTACGGTCTTTCCAGATTTTTTCCTGTGGTTGACATCTAGTTTCAGAGTGCTGTGGTCAGAAAAAAATTGCATGGTATGATTTTGAATTCTTTTTTAATTTATTGAGGCTTGTTTTGTGGCCTAATATATGATCTATTCTGGAGGATGTTCCATGCCCACTTGAAAAGAATGTGTATTCTGCTATTTTAGGATGGAATGTTCTGAATATTTGTAAGTCCATCTGGTCCAGTGTGCCATTCAAAGCCACTGGTTCCCTGTTGATTTTCTTGTTTAGATAATCTGTCCTTTGGTGTAAGTGGAGTGTTAAAGTATTCTTCCATTATTGTATTGATATTGATTAGTTACTTTATGTTTGGTATTAATTGTTTTATGTATTTGGGTGCTTCCATAATGGGTGCACATTATTAAAATTGTTATATCTTCTTTTGGACTGTCCCCTTTATTATTATTTTTATAATTTAATCTTATTTATATATTTTTTAATTTACATCCAAATTACTTAGCATAAAGTGCAACAATAATTTCAGGAGTAGATTCCTTGGTGCCCCTTACCCATTTAGCCCATCCCCCCTCCCACACCTCCTGTAACCCCCAGTTTGTTCTCATTATTTATGAGTCTTTTATGTTTTGTCCCCCTCCCTCTTTTTATATTATTTTTTGTTTCCCTTCCCTTATGTTCATCTTTCCATACTTTAGCTATTGTTGATAGTGCTGCTATAAACATGGGGGTGTAAGTGTCCCTTTGAAACAACACACCTGTAGCCCTTGGATAAATACCTAGTAGTGAAACTGCTGGGTTATAGGTAGTTCTATTTTTAGTTTTTTGAGGAACCTCCATACTGTTTTCCAGAGTGCCTGCACCAGCTTGCATTCCCACCAACAATGCAAAAGAGGTCCTCCTTCTCTGCATCCTCGCCAACATCTGTTGTTGCCTGAGTTGTTAATATTAGCCATTCTGACAGGTGTGACGTTGTATCTCACTGTGGTTTTGATTTGTATGTCCCTGATGATGAGTGAAGCTGAGCATTTTTTCATGTATCAGTTGGCCATCTGGATGTCTTCTTTGGAGAAGTGTCTATTCATGACTTTTTCCCATTTCTTCACTGGATTCTTTGTTTTTTGGGTGTTGAGTTTGATAAATTCTTTATAGATTTTGGATACTAACCCTTTATCTGATATGTCATTTGCAAATATCTTCTCCCATTCTGTCAGTTGCCTTTTAGTTTTGCTCATTGTTTCCTTCTCTGTGCAGAAGCTTTTAATTTTGATGAGGTCCCAGTAGTTCACCAGTAGTTCACTTTTGCTTTTGTTTCCCTTGCCTCCAGAGACATGTTGAGTAAGAAGTTGCTGCGGCCAAGATTGAAGAGGTTTTTGCCTGCTTTCTGCTCGAGGATTTTGATGGCTTCCTGTGTTACATTGAGGTCTTTCATCCATTTTGAGTTTATTTTTGTGTATGGGGTAAGAAAGTGGTCCACGTTCATTATTTTGCATGTCGCTATCCAGTTTTCCCAGCAACACTTGCTGAAGAGACTGTCTTTATTCCATTGGATATTCTTTCCTGCTTTGTCAAAGATTAGTTGGCCATACGTTTGGGGGTCCATTAATCGGTTCTCTATTCTGTTCCATTGATCTGAGTGTCTGTATTTATGCCACTACCATATTGTCTTGGTGATTACATCTTTGTAGTACAGCTTGAAGTCCGGGATTGTGATGCCTCCTGCTTTGGTTTTCTTTTCCAAGATTGCTTTGGCTATTTGGGATCTTTTCTGGTTCCATACAAATTTTAGGATTATTTGTCCTCACTCTGTGAAGAATGCTGGTGTTATTTTGATAAGGATTGCATTGAACATGTAGGTTGCTTTGGGTAGTGTTGACATTTTAACAATATTTGTTCTTCCTCTCCAGGAGCATGGAATCTTTTTCTATTTTTTTTTGTGTCTTCTTCAATTTATTTCATAAGCTTCTCTAGTTTTCAGTGTATAGATTTTTCACCTCCTTGGTTAGATTTATTCCTAGGTATTTTATGGTTTTTGGTGCAATTGTAAATGGGATTGATTCCTTGATTTATCTTTCTGTTGCTTCATTGTTCGTGTATAAGAATGCAACCGTTTTCTGTGCATTGGTTTTATATCCTGCAACTTTGCTGAATTCATGATCAGTTCTAGCAGTTTTTTGGTGGAATCTTTAGGGTTTCCATATAGAGTATCATGTTATCTGTGAAGAGTGAAAATTTGACCTCCTCCTGGACAATTTGGATGCCTTTTATCTCTTTGTGTTTTCTGATTGCAGAGGCTAAGACTTCCAATACTATGTTGAATAACAGTGGTGAGAGTGGACATCCCTCTCTTGTTCCTGACCTTAGGGGGAAAGCCCTCAGTTTTCCCCCAATGAGGATGATATTAGTGTTGGGTCATTCATATATGGATTTTATGATCTCAAGGTATGCTCCTTCTATCCCTAGTTTCTTGAAGGTTTTTATCAAGAAAGGATGTTGTATTTTGTCAAATGTTTTCTCTGCATCTATTGTGCGGATCAGATGGTTCTTGTCCTTTTTTTATTGTTGTGAATCACATTGATTGTTTTGCGGATATTGAACCAGCATTGCATCCCAGCTATAAGTCCCTCTTGGTCGTGGTGAATAATTTTTTTAATGTATTGTTGGAGCCAGTTCGCTAATATCTTGTTGAGGATTTTTGCATCCATGTTCATCAGGGAAATTGGTCTATATTTCTCCTTTTTAGTGGGGTCTCTGTCTGGTTTTGGAATCAAGGTAATGCTGGCTTCATACAAAGAGTTTGGAAGTTTTCCTTCCATTTCTATTTTCTGGAACAGCTTCAAGAGAATAGGTGTTAGCTCTTCCTTAAATGTTTGGTAGAATTCCCCTGGAAAGTGATATGGTCCTGAACTCTTGTTTTTTTGGGGGGAGATTTTTGATTACTAATTCGATTTCCTTACTGGTTATGGGTCTGTTCAAATGTTCTATTTCTTCCTGTTTCAGTTTTGGTAGTGTATATTTTCTAGGAATTTGTCAATTTCTTCCAGATTGCCCATTTTTTTGGCATATAATTGATCATAACATTATCTTATTATTGTTTTTATTTCTGCTGTGTTGGTGATCTCTCTTCTTTCATTCTGGATTTTATTTATTCGGGTCCTTTCCTTTTTCTTTTTGATAAAACTGGCTAATGGTTCATCAATTTTGTTAATTCTTTCAAAGAACCAGCTTCTGGTTTCATTGGTCTGTTCTACTGTTTGTTTGCTTCTTTTTGTTTGTTTGTTTTGTTTTGTTTTGTTTTGTTTCTATACCATTGGTTTCCACTCTAATCGTTATTATTTCCTGTCTTCTGCTGGTTTGGGGTTTTATTTGCTGTTCTTTTTCCAAGTCTTTAAGGTGTAAGCTTTGGTTGTGTATCTGAGATATTTCTTTCTTCTTTAGGAAGACCTGGATTGCTATATACTTTCCTCTTATGACTGTCTTTGCTGTGTCCCAGAAGTTTTGGGTTGTGGTGTTATCATTTTCATGGGCTTCCATGAACTTTTTTTATTTACTTTTTTAATGCTTATTTATTTTTGACAGAGAGAGAGACAGAGCATGAGCGGGGGAGGGGCAGAGAGAGAGAGAGAGGGAGACACAGAATCCGAAGCAGACTCCAGACTCCGAGCTGTCAGCACAGAGCCCAACGTGAGGCTCGAATCCACAGACCGAGAGATCATGACCTGAGCAGAAGTCGGACACTCAACCAACGGAGCCACCCAGGCGCCCCTTCCATGAACTTTTTAAGTTCCTCTTTAACTTCTTGGTCAGCCCATTCATTTTTTAGGAGGATGTTATTTAGTCTCCAAGTATTTGGTACCTTTCCAAATTTTTTCTTGTGGTTGATTTCAAGTTTCATAGTGTTGTGGCCTGAAAATATTCATGGTATGATCTCAATATTTTTGTACTTGCTTAGGGCTGTTTTGTGTCCCAGTATATGGTCTATTCTGGAGAATGTTCCATGTGCACTGGAGAAGAATGTATATTCTGCTGTTTTATGATGAAATGTTCTGAATATATCATTTAAGTCCATCTGGTCCAGTAGGTCATTCAAAGCCATTGTTTTCTTGTTGATTTTTTGATTAGATGATCTGTCCATTGCTGTGAGTGAGGTGTTGAAGTCTCCTACTATCATGGTATTAATATCGATGAGTTTCATTATGTTTCTGATTAATTGATTTATATATTTGGGTTCTTTCACATTTAGCGCACAAATGTTTACAATTGTTAGGTCTCCTTGGTGGATAGACCCCTTGATTATGGTATAATGCCCTTCTGCATCTCTTGATACAGTCTTTATTTTAAAGTCCCAATTGTCTGATATAAGTATGGCTTTTCTGGCTTTCTTTTGTGGACCATTAGCATGATAGATTGTTCTCCATCCCCTTATTTTCAATCTGAAGGTGTCTTTAGGTCTAAAGTGGGTCTCTTGTAAACAGCATATAGATGGATCTTGTTTTCTTATCCATTCTGTTACCTTATGTCTTTTGATTGGAGCATTGAATCCATTGACGTTTAGAGTGAGTACTGAAAGATATGAATATTGCCATTATGATGCTTGTAGAGTTGGAGTTTCTGGTGGTGTTCTCTGGTCCTTTCTAATATTTTTTGCTTTTGGTATGTATGTATGTATTTATATTTTCATCTTTTCTCCCCTCAGCAAGTCCCCCTTAAAATTTCTTGCAGGGCTGGATTAGTGGTCACAAACTCCTTTAATTTTTGTTTGTCTGGGAAACTTTTTCTCTCTCATTTTTTGAGTGGCAGCCTTGCTGGATAAAGAATTCTTGGCTGCTTAGTTTTCTGATTTAGCACATTGAATATATTCTGCCACTACTTCCTGGCTTGCTAAGTTTTTGTGGATAGGTCTGCTGCAAACCTGATCTGTCTTCCTTTGTAGGTTAAGGACTTTTTTCCCTTGCCGCTTTCATGATTCTCTCCTTGCCTGAGTATTTTGTGACTATGATATGCCTTGTTGATGGCTGGTTTTTGTTGAATTTATGGGGGTCCCCTGTGCTTCCTGGATTTTGATGTTTGTGTCATTCCCCAGGTGAGGAAAGTTTTACGCTATGATTTGCTCACATAACCTTTCTATCCTTATATCTCTCTCTTCCTCTTCTGTGAACCCTATGATTCTGATATTGTTCCTCATCTGGGACGTCTATAATTCTGATGTTGTTCCTTTCTAATGAGTCACTCATTTCTCTAATTCTTAAATCGTGCTTTTTGCCTTAATCTCCCTCTTTTTTTCTGCTTCATTATTCTCCATAAATTTGTCCTCTATATTGCTAATTCTCTGTTCTGCCTTATCCATCTTTGCGGCCGTGGCATCCGTCCATGATTGAAGCTCAGTTATAACATTTCTTATTTCATCCTGACTAGTTTTTGTTTCTTTTATCTCCACAGAAAAGGATTCTAATATATTTTCGAATCCAGCTAGTATTCTTATTATTGTGATTCAAAATTCTGGTTCAGACATCTTGCTTGTATCTGTGTTGGTTAAATCCCTGGCTGTCGTTTCTTTGTGCTCTGTTTTTGGGAGTGAATTCCTTCATTTGGTCATTTTGAAGGGAGAAAAGGAATTAATTAGGTAGAAAAATTAAAATTAAAAATAAATTAAAATTTAAAAAAATATCAAAATTTAAAAATTAAAAACACGCACACACACACACACAAATAATTGAATAAATGATGCTAGATCCTAGGTGTGTTTTTGTCTAGGTGTTGAAAGTGGTTCAATAGATTAGAGAAAAAAGGTGGAAAAAAAAGGAAATCATTTGAGAATTTGAAAAAATTAATACACTGAAGTAGTCTAAAATGAAATGATGGGAGTAAGATAGAATTTGAAAAAATTTACACAAAAGTAAAGAATATAGTAGAAAAAAAGAAAAATATTAAAAAAAATTTTTTTTTTCAACGTTTATTTATTTTTCCGACAGAGAGAGACGGAGCATGAACGGGGGAGGGGCAGAGAGAGAGGGAGACACAGAATCGGAAACAGGCTCCAGGCTCTGAGCCATCAGCCCAGAGCCTGACGCGGGGCTCGAACTCACGGACCGCGAGATCGTGACCTGGCTGAAGTTGGACGCTTAACCGACTGCGCCACCCAGGCGCCCCAAAAAAGAAAAATATTTTAAAAAATTAAGAGTAAAACTGAATTTTTTCTCATTCTGTATTCAAGAAAAAGAATAGTGAAAAAGAGAAAAAGAAAGAAAGAAAATTGAATAAATGGACCTGGTAACACATTGAAATACAAGTCAGTCTATGAAGTGTTTTATTTATTTATTTATTTATTTATTTATTTATTTTCAATATATGAAGCTTATTGTCAAATTGGTTTCCATACAACACCCAGTGCTCATCCCAAAAGGTGCCCTCCTCAATACCCATCACCCACCCTCCCCTCCCTCCCACCCCCCATCAACCCTCAGTTTGTTCTCAGTTTTTTTTTTTTTTTCAACATTTATTTTTGGGACAGAGAGAGACAGAGCATGAACGGGGCAGGGGCAGAGAGAGAGGGAGACACAGAATTTGAAACAGGCTCCAGGCTCTGAGCCATCAGCCCAGAGCCCGACGCGGGGCTCGAACTCCCAGACCGCGAGATCGTGACCTGGCTGAAGTCGGACGCTTAACCGACTGCGCCACCCAGGCGCCCCTGTTCTCAGTTTTTAAGAGTCTCTTATGCTTTGGCTCTCTTCCACTCTAACCTCCTTTTTTTTTTCCTTCCCCTCCCCCAGGGGTTTCTGTTAAGTTTCTCAGGATCCACATAAGAGTGAAACCATATGGTATCTGTCTTTCTCTGTATGGTTTATTTCACTTAGCATAACACTCTCCAGTTCCATCCATGTTGCTACAAAGGGCCATATTTCATTCTTTCTCATTGCCACGTAGTACTCCATTGTGTATATAAACCACAATTTTTTTTTTATCCATTCATCAGTTGATGGACATTTAGGCTCTTTCCATAATTTGGCTATTGTTGAGAGTGCTGCTATAAACATTGGGGTACAAGTGCCCCTATGCATCAGTACTCCTGTATCCCTTAGGTAAATTCTTAGCAGTGCTATTGCTGGGTCATAGGGTAGGTCTATTTTTAATTTTTTGAGGAATCTCCATAGTGTTCTCCAGAGTGGCTGCACCAGTTTGCATTCCCACCAACAGTGCAAGAGTGTTCCCCTTTCTCCACATCCTCACCAACATCTGTTGTTTCTTGAGTTGTTTTTATTTATTTAATTTATTTTTATTTATTTATTTTATTTTATTTTTTAAAAAATTACATCCAAGTTATCTAGCATATAGTGCAACAATGATTTCAGGGGTAGATTCCTCAATGCCCCTTACCCATTTAGCCTATCCCTCTTTCCACAACCCCTCTTGAAACCCTCTGCTTGTTTCCATATTTAAGAGTCTCTTATGTTTTGCCCCCCCCCATCCATCCATCCATTGGTGGACATTTGGGCTCTTTCCATACTTTGGCTATTCTTGATTGTGCTGCTATAAACATTGGAGTGCATGTGCCCCTTCGAAACAGCATACCTGTACCCCTTGGATAAATACCTAGTAGTGCAATTGCTGGGTTGTAGGATGTTGTTAATTTTAGGCATTCTGACAGGTGTGAGGTGGTATCTCACTGTGGCTTTGACTTGTATTTTACTAATGATCAATGATATTGAGCATAATTTCATGTGTCTGTTAGCTATATGGATGTCTTTTTTGGAAAAATGTCTTTTGCTTTTTTTTAATACTAAAAGAATAAAGATTTTTATTAAGCATTGTAAGTTGCATTCAATAGGCTTTGATACACAATGCCACAGCCACCTACAATCAGTCAGACCCAACAGCAGTTCATTCTTGCACAATCCATGAGTTAGGGCAGAACTCCCTTCAACTTACAGTAAGATCCTACTCAGGTCTTGAGGGCAGGGACTGGGGAATTACATCTCATTTCTGATCACTAATGTGTGATGAAGAGCATCAGGAGAATTATATGAAAATGAGTAAGAAGTGATTCTGATTTCAAAGTACATTATTTGGAAACATTAACAAAAACATCAAAATGATATAAGTTTACCTACTTCTACTAAATTCTTGATGGGAAAGTTTTCAAGAACAAGCAATTTGTTTCCTGCTACAGAAGGGTTTTTTTTTTAAATCAAAGGGATTTTATTTTTGTTTTTCAAAAAATTTCATATTTTGCTAATATGAAGGCATAAAACAGCAACAAAGAACAATAATGCATACAACAGTGAATAAACCAGGATAATGTTGATATTTGAAACAGCTAGATAATTTTGGGGGGGGTTTAGAATAGGTGCAACAGAGGTCAATAATCACAAAATTTTAAGGTTAGAGCAAGATCAGTCAATGACTAAACAGAGTTAACATCTTTTATAGGACTATTACCGATTATTAGCATTTTGTTTTGCAAATGGGCACATACTGGAAAGAATGGAAGGACAATAACATGCATAATATTAACTACACACTTTAAAAATTATGAACCATGCCAAAGGTTAGCTCAAGTAGTAGCTCTAATGTCTACGTCCGATTCAAAACCACATAGTTCATTGATCACAGATGCATGGTATTAAGTCACGAAAAGTTTCAGAGGACATTGTGTTGATTTTGAAAGGTCATTTGCGTCTTCTATGATTTCAACGTTATCTCCATTTAACTTGCTTGTAAAGTAAGTGTGATGTACTGCATATTTAAAATCAGCAGAACGGCAATGTTACTCTATAATTTTTTAGTTTTGATAGTTGCACTTTTTTTTAACACAAAAGAACCACATCAACAGTGATGAGATTTAAGTAATCTTCACTGGATTATTTGTTTTTTGGGGGGGTGTTGAGTTTGAGAAGTTCTTTATAAATTTTGAATACTAATCCTTTATCTGATATGTCACTTGCAAATATCTTTTTTCATTCCATTGGTTGTCTTTTAGTTTTGTGGTTTCCTTCACTGTGCAGAAATTTTTATCTTAAAGAGGTCCAAATAGTTCATTTTTGCTTTTGTTTCTCTTATTTCCAGAGATATGTCTAGTAAGAAGATGCTGAAGCCTAGGTTAAACTGACTTACAGAATAATGGAACCGAATAGATAACCTGGAAATGGACCACCAAATATATGGCCAACTAATCTTCAACAAAGAAGAAAAGAATGTACAATGGAAAAAAGTCTCTTCAACTTATGGTGTTGGGAAAACTGAACAGCGACATTCAGAAGAATGAATCTGGACAACTTTCTTACACCATACACAAAAATAAACTCAAAATGGATGAAAGACCTAAATAAAAGACAGGAAACCATCAAAATGCTAGAGGAGAAAACAAGCAACAACCTCTTTGACAAAGATTGCTTTAAAAGTCATGGTTATGGGGCCACTTGGATGGCTCAGTTGGTGAAGCATCCCATTCTTGATTGCAGCTCAGTTCATATTTCAAGGTTTGTAAGATCCAGCCCCACAGCCAGCTCTGTGCTGACAGCCTGGGGCATGCTTGGGATTCTCTCTCTGCCCCTCCCCTGATTTTACTCTGGTTCTCTTTCTCTCAAAATAAACAAAAACTAAAAAAAAAAAAAAAAAAAGATTTAAAAAGTCATGACTAAAGTACAAATCCCAGAAATCATCCCACCTTTACAAATAAGAAGGAATTGAGAAATGACAATCACATATAATACTAGATCATTTAATCTACCTGCTTCTTTCCTGGCTCACTTTTCAGTCTGAACACTGTCCCAGGCTAGTCACATCCCCTCCCATGACTTTAATTGTCCTCTGCTGATGACAAATACACACACACGCACACACACACACACACACAGTCCTGAGATCTAGACCCATGTTTATCACTACTTCTTATACATCTTTACTTAAATACCTCCAAAGAGCCCTTGCACTCAACCTGTTCATTATATAATAGTTTCTACTCACAAATTTTCATCTTCTCTTATTATTCTCCAGTCATTAAGAAATGGCACCCACTATATGATCAATAAGTATTCAACAAAACAGGAAAGAATATCCAATGGAAAAAAAATCTCTTCAACAAATGATGTTGGGAAAACTGGACACTGACATGCAAAAGAATGAAATGGGACCACTTTCTTACACCATACACAAAAATAAATTCAAAATGGAATAAATACCTAAGTGTGAGACTTGAAGCCATATAAATCCTAGAGGAGATCACAGACAGTAGCCTCTTTGACATTGACCAATGCAACTTCTTTCCAGATAAGTCTCTTGAGGCAAAGGAAACAAAAACAAAAACTAGTGAGACAACATCAAAATAAAAAGCTTCTGCACACTAAAGGAAACAATTGACCAAACTAAAAGTCAACTCATGTAATTGGAGAAGATATTTGCAAATGACATATCAGATAAACAGTATCCAAAATCTATAAAAAACTTATCAAACTCAACACCCCAAAAAACAGATAATCCAGTGAAGAAATGAACAATATACATGAAGAGATATTTTTGTCAAGAAGACATTGAGATGGCTAACAGACACATGAAAAGATGTTCAACACCACTCCTCATCAGGGAAATACAAGTCAAAGCCAGAATAAGATACTACCTCACACCTGTCAGAATGCCTAAAATTAACTCAGGAAACAGATGTTGGCAAGGATGTGGAGAAAGGGGAACCCTTTTGCGCTGTTGGTGGGAATGCAAACTGGTGCGGCCACTCTGGGGAACACTATAGAGGGTCTTCAAAAAATTAAAAATAGTGGGGCGCCTGGGTGGCTCAGTCGGTTGAGCGTCCGACTTCAGCTCAGGTCACGATCTCGTGGTCTGTGAGTTCGGGGCCTGCGTCGGGCTCTGGGCTGATGGCTCAGAGCCTAGAGTCTGCTTCTGATTTTGTGTCCCCCTCTCTCTCTGCCCCTCGCCTGTTCATGCTCTGTCTCTCTCTGTCTCAAAAATAAATAAACGTTAATAAAAAAATTAAAAAATATTAAAAATAAAGCTACCCTATGACCCAGCAATTGCACAACTAAGCATTTATTCAAAGAATAAAAAATTGCAGATTCAAAGGGGTACATGCACCCCAATTTTTATAGCAGCACTATCCACAATAGCCAAATTGTGGAAAGGGCCCAAATGTGCAATTACTGATGAATGGATAAAGAAGATGTGGTATTTATACATACTGGAATACTACTTGGAGATCAAAAAGAATGAAATCTTGCTATTTGCAACAATTTGGATGGCACTAAGCTAAATAAATCAGAGAAAGACAGATATAGTATGATTTCACTCATATGTGGAATTTGAGAAACACAGCAGATGAACATAGGGGAAGGGAAGGAAAAATAAGATAAAATCAGAGAGAGAGTCAAACTTCATAAGAGACTCAAATACAAAAAGTAAACTGAAGGTTGGTGGAAGGGTGTTGTGTGGGAGATGGGCTGAATGGGTGATGTGCGTTTAGGAGGGAACTTGTTGGGATGAACACTGGGTGTTACATGTAAGTGATGAATCACTGGGTTCTACTCCTGAAACCAATAGTATACTATATGTTAACTAACTTGAATTTAAACAAATAAAAATTTTATTTTATTTTTTTTTATTTTTTTTTTCAACGTTTTTATTTATTTATGGGACAGACAGAGACAGAGCATGAACAGGGGAGGGGCAGAGAGAGAGGGAGACACAGAATCGGAAACAGGCTCCAGGCTCCAAGGCATCAGCCCAGAGCCTGACGCGGGGCTCGAACTCACGGACCGTGAGATGGTGACCTGGCTGAAGTCGGACGCTTAACCGACTGCGCCACCAAGGCGCCCCTAAACAAATAAAAATTTTAAAAAGGAAACAAATGCTGCATTCATTCAACTTGAACATGCTGAGTGGCAGGTATGATATATTTGCTGAAATAGGAGTTTTGCTTTGTAGACAATCTCATTCTGAAAGCAGAAGGGAGGTTGAGAAAATATCTAACAATTAAACAAATGAGGTTAATAGGAAAAACATAAGCAATCTTCTCTTTATTTTTTTAAAAATTTTTTTCAACGTTTATTTATTTTTGGGACAGAGAGAGACAGAGCATGAACGGGGGAGGGGCAGAGAGAGAGGGAGACACAGAATCGGAAACAGGCTCCAGGCTCTGAGCCATCAGCCCAGAGCCCGATGCGGGGCTTGAACTCACGGACCGCGAGATCGTGACCTGGCTGAAGTTGGACACTTAACCGACTGCGCCACCCAGGCGCCCCAGCAATCTTCTCTTTAGAATGAGAAATGTGCTTTTTTAAACCAGAATTAACTTTTATTAATTCAATTTTATGATTTACTAAGACTGATAATTAGCTGGTAACTAACACATAACAAACATTTTTCAGGTACTTCATATACATAATTAAAGTCAGGGAAGGAGGCACTATTTTTATCCCTGTTTTTACAGATGAGGAAACTGCAGCACAAAGAGGTTAAATAACTTGGCCAATAACACACATCCAAGAGACAAATCAAGACTTGAACCCAAATTCCAAACCAATCTGGTTCCAAACCAATTAAAACATATAAAGGTTTGGTCATTTGGATTTTATAAAAGCAGTAACTAAATCTAAGTGCATATCCCCCCCCTTCCTGCCCCCTTTCCCTACTACCCTTGCACTATCTTCTTCTTTTAGGGAGTTAAACTAAAAATAGAAGAAGTCAAATGCTTGATTTTGATGCAAATCTCTCATAATTATTTAAAACAATGTTGAACAATTTTAATTCTTCAATTTTTGTATAATTTTTAAATTTTTTTAATTTTTTAAAAAGCTTATTTATTTATTTTGAGGGAGTGTGTAACTGGGGGGGCAGAGAGACAGGGAGAGAGAGAGAATCTCATGTAGACTCTGCACTGTCATCATAGAGCCTGAGGCGTGGCTCAAACCAACGAACCTTGAGATCTTGACCTTAGCCAAAATGAAGAGTCAGACACTTAACTGAGTCACCCAGGTGCCCACAATTTTTTAAATTAAAAAAACAATTTTTTTTAGAGGGAGAGGGAGCAAGTAGGGGAGATGGGCAGAGGGAGAGAGAGAATTTTAAGCAAGCTCCATGCTCAGTGCAGAGCTCAAAGTGGGGTTTGATCCCGTGACCCAGGGACAATGACCTAAGCCAAAATCCAGAGTCAGCACTAAACTTATTGAGCCACCCAGGTGGCCCTGTATATTTTTTTAATCAACAACTTTAGAGTATAAATGCTATGATAACCATCTACAACCTCATGTGGCAGAGTTTTATTTGACTTCCATTAAAAGAAAGGAATATATTTCATATTTAGAATCTTGTACTCTAATAATGTAGACTGCTGAAAAAAAAGGTTTATAGGTATAGCTTTCTTTTTTTTTTTTTCAAGGAAATGTCTCTTTATTTTCTAAGGAGTTAAATAGATAAATTAAGTTTTTTTTTATTTATATATGAAATTTATTGTCAAATTGGTTTCCATACAACACCCAGTGCTCATCCCAAAAGGTGCCCTCCTCAGTATCCATAACCCACCCTCCCTTCCCTCCCACCCCCC
>NW_024420361.1:3584050-3621510 GCF_014898765.1 Herpailurus yagouaroundi
CTTGCTGGATAAAGGATTCTCGGCTGCATATTTTTTCTGTCTAGCACACTGAAAATCTCGTGCCAATTCTTTCTGGCCTGCCAAGTTTCAAAAGAGAGATCAGTCACGAGTCTTATAGGTCTCCCTTTATATGTGAGGGCACGTTTACCCCTTGCTGCTTTCAGAATTTTCTCTTTATCCTTGTATTTTGCCAGTTTCACTATGATATGTCGTGCAGAAGATCGATTCAAGTTACGTCTGAAGGGAGTTCTCTGTGCCTCTTGGATTTCAATGCCTTTTTCCTTCCCCACTTCAGGGAAGTTCTCAGCTATTATTTCTTCAAGTACCCCTTCAGCACCTTTCCCTCTCTCTTCCTCCTCTGGGATACCAATGATGCGTATATTATTTCTTTTTAGTGTATCACTTAGTTCTCTAATTTTCCCCTCATACTCCTGGATTTTTTTATCTCTCTTTTTCTCAGCTTCCTCTTTTTCCATAACTTTATCTTCTAGTTCACCTATTCTCTCCTCTGCCTCTTCAATCCGAGCCGTGGTGGTTTCCATTTTGTTATGCATTTCATTTAAAGCGTTTTTCAGCTCCTCGTGACTGTTCCTTAGTCCCTTGATCTCTGTAGCAAGAGATTCTCTGCTGTCAGCTATACTGTTTTCAAGCCCAGCGATTAATTTTATGACTATTATTCTAAATTCACTTTCTGTTATATTATTTAAATCCTTTTTGATCAGCTCATTAGCTGTTGTTATTTCCTGGAGATTCTTCTGAGGGGAATTCTTCCGCTTGGTCATTTTGGATAGTTCCTGGTGTGGTGAGGACCTGCAGTGCACTTCCCCTGTGCTGTGGTGTATAACTGGAGTTGGTGGGCGGAGCCACAGTCCGACCTGATGTCTCCCCCCAGCCCACCGCTGGGGCCACAGTCAGACTGGTGCGTGCCTTCTCTTCCCCTCTCCTAGGGGCGGGATTCACTGTGGGGTGGGGTGGCCTGTCTGGGCTACTTGCACACTGCCAGGCTTGTGATGCTGGGGATCTGGCGTCTTAGCTGGGGTGGGTAGGCAAGGTGCACAGGGGCAGGAGGGGCAGGCTTAGCTTGCTTCTCCTTAGGTGATCCACTTCAGGAGGGGCCATGTGGCAGCGGGAGGGAGTCAGATCCGCTGCTGGAGGTTTGGCTCTGCAGAAGCGCAGAGTTGGGTGTTTGGGCGGAGCAAGCAAGTTCCCTGGCAGGAACTGGTTCTCTTTGGGATTTTGGCTGGGGGATGGGCGGGGGAGATGGTGCTGGCGAGCGCCTTTGTTCCCCACCAAACTGAGCTCTGTCATCAGGGGGCTCAGCGGCTCCCCTTCCCTTTGTCCTCCAGCCTTCCCGCTTTCTGAGCAGAGCTGTTAACTTATGACCTCCCCGACGCTAAGTCTTGCTTGCTGTCGGAACACAGTCCATCAGGCCCCTCCGCTTTTTGCAAGCCAGACTCGGGGGCTCTGCTTGGCCGGCGAGCCGCCCCTCCACCCTGGCTCCCTCCCGCCAGTCCGTGGAGCGCGCACCGCCTCGCCGCCCTTCCTACCCTCTTCCGTGGGCCTCTCATCTGCGCTTGGCTCCAGCGACTCCGTTCTGCTAATCCTCTGGCGGTTTTCTGGGTTATTTAGGCAGGTGTAGGTGGAATGTAAGTTATCAGCAGGACGCGCGGTGAGCCCAGTGTCCTCCTACGCCACCATCTTCCCTCTCTCTCCTCCGGTATAGCTTTCACTCTCACAGAACAGTGAGGAGTATGCTACACCATGAGATAAATTAATGCCTAACCAAATATTTCAACAAAATTGAACGAGTCCCCTCTTAAGTGAGCCTACTTGCCCATGAAAACTGGGCCCTGACAGATAAACTGGATCAATTAGGCCCAGATTGTTTGCTAAAGAGTTTGGATTATTATATCCTGGAAGTGAGAGATCACATCCTTTTTCACCTAATGTGAAAGATATGTCCTTATTCAATTCTTCAAAGATACTGGTGAGTGAACATTAGGTTGAAATTTGAGCTAAGTGGAACTATTCAAGCTTAATTGGTGGTGTCAAAACAAGCATATAAAGATCATATTTTCCAAAGGCTCTAAACTTTGATATAATGTGGCAATCAAATGCAATCAATGTTGCCAGTGTATCTTTGAAAGTATATAATCTTGGTATGCAACTAAAACTATTCTGCCTGATTTAATTACACAGCTTGGTTGACAACAGTCAATGCAAACAGTCCATTCTAATGCCTTCTGAAGAGATTAAGTCCAGGTACCTAAACGGTGCCAGAACAGTGATAAATGGCTAGATAACCTTCTTCTGACATGAATAGCAACACTGATTTAACACTGTGAAATGTTGTTTAGCAGAAGAAAGAGTGTTAATGATATGCTATAAATGTGTGCTGGAAAAAAATGCTGAAGACAGGTGCAAACAATTTTCTGTGTGGAGAATCAAATATAGATGTAATGATAATTGATAGAACAGCAGATGTTTCCCAGAACAAATATTACTTCCATCTCTAATGCCTTCCTTACTTTTTCAAGCCACTTTCATTAACCCATAGAAACACTGTTTTGTTTGGGGTTTAATAAAAGCAGAGGTAATTAAAGTGTAACACAAAATGACATTTTATTTTACTTCTGTACATGATTTACTAGCAAAAGGAAAACTGTTGTCTATGTCCATTATGTCATTATATTTCTTGCTTGATAAGGTTGTGAACTTTCTTGTTTATGGTCAAGTGATTAAAAATGTCATATTATTTTTATATTAATAGTTCTGACTATAAAATACATTTTTAAGTTTTTTCAAAAAATATTCATTTTATTGGAGTGCCTGGTTGACTCAGTTGGTTGAATGTCCAACTCTTGATTTTGGCTCAGTGTGGTTTGTGGGATCAAGCCCCTCATGGGGCTCAGTGCTGACACCGTGGAACTTGCTTGAGATTATCTCTCTCCCCATCTCTTTCTCTCTCTGCCCCTCCCCAACTTATGGTTGTGCATGTTCTGTCTCTCAAAATAAATAAATATAATTTAAAAAAAGTCATTTTAGAGGGTGGAGGAGTTAACATGATGGAGAAGTAGGGGGATCCGAATTTCCCTCATTCCTCAAACACAGCAGTATTGAGGCTTAGAAGACTTGGAATTCCAGGAATTGAGGCTACAGAGTGACAAAAACATCTCCAGGGTTCCACGGGGACAACTTGGAAGGCCATAGGTACACAATTACAAACTGGGAGAGATAAAATGGGTGGCATAGGAATGGAGGAGAGGGATCCTCTTTTGTGGAGAGACAGAAAGAAGAGAGAGAGAGGCTGTGGAAATGTAGGGTTGCATTTGGACAAGAAAAAAACCATGGATCAGGGAACAGTAAAAAAAAAAAAAAACAGAGAAAGAACCAATTTCTAACTGTGAGGCTTTCTGAAAACTGGGGCTGGCCACCAAGTTTGTGCACCTGAGAAGGAGGAAAACCAGCCCTCGGCTTGGTAGCAAGCTCAGAGGTACAGTAAATAAGAGACACCAATTCCCTCCCTTGAGTGCTGTGGGAAGAAGGCAAATAGCTACTCCAAGAACAAAAGACTCTGCAGGTGCCTGTCAGCCAGAGGCCGTCAGCTGGCTGGTGGAGTGGCACTACCCCAGAACTGGGCCATGCAGAGTGGGATTCTTTAAGACATCAGGGTTTGAATCCCAGCTAACTGCCTGAGAGGCATAGGAGGCTGAGGAGTGGAACAAACTGGCCTGCTTGTGCCAGCAGGGCACTGTGTGGTTAGGCTGAACAGAGTGGTTTGGGACACCTGGTCCAGGGAGGAGAGACTGGGGTGTCACCTTTTCTCCCCATCACCAACAAGGTGGGGCTTCAGGGGATGGACAGTGGGCCTACAGTGGAGGCAGAACCTGCCTACATGAAACAACAACCCTCTGAGCTTGGTAACTGCTAACAGAGGAAGATTGACACCAACCAAAATAGACCTTCCTCCAGACCAGAGCAGCCACCAGTTCCAAGGCACCATCAGATATTGGTCTATCAGTTTTGCATTTTATGATTTGATTCTTAGTCAATTTTTATTATATATATATATATATATATATATATTTATTATATATAAAACATTTTTTCATTTACTGATTTGATTCTGTCAATTTTATTATGTATATTGTATATATTTATAAATTTATTATATATATTCTTCCTTCTTTTTAATACATATATATAAATACATTATATTATACAGTATACATATGTATATACTCTATAGAGTGTGTATATATATATGTATATATTCTTCTTTTTCTTCCTCTTATTTCTTCCCTTCTCTAGTCTGGTTATTTTGGTTGTTGGTTTGCTAAGAATACATTTTTAATCTATTCTTTTTACACCGCTTCTGTATCTCCTTTATTTTCCTCTGTGTGTGTGTGTGTGTGTGTGTGTGTGTTAAGCCATATAGTTTCTCTGATATTCTGCCTGGTCAATTTTTTTTCTTTTTTTTCCCCACCCCTGTAATTTCTCTCTTTGTGTGGGATAAGGTTTCCTCCAATACCCCCTTTTTAATTTTAATTTTATTTTTTAATGTTTATTTTTCTTGGCAAGAGAGAGACAGAGACAGAGACAGAATGAGAGTCGGGAAGGGGTAGAGAGAGAGACAAAGAATCTGAAGCAGACTCCAGGCTCTGAGCTGTCAGTACAAGGCCTTATGTGAGATTCAAAGCCATGAACCATGAGATCATGACCTGAGCTGAAGTCGGATGCTTAACTGACTGAGCCACACAGGTACCCCATTCCCCCCCCTTTTAATTTTTTTCCACAGTTACTTCAACAAACAAATAAAGCATTCCTGGTGGAAGGTTGAAACTACCACTATGAGTAGGGATATAAAGTACTGGAGTCACAACAGAGAGCATGCAGCACACTCCAAAAGCACCTCCTGAAGGGCCAGGCCCTGGATAATGTATGACCCCTTTTCAATGTAGAAGTGCTTGCAGGTGCAGGAAACATAAGCTATTAAAACACATAAGGGACAGAAAACTAGCCCAAATGATGGAACAGAAGAATTCTCAAAAGAAATTCCAGGAAGAAATGAGAGCTAGAGAATTGCTCAAAACAGATACAAACAATATATCTGAGCAATAATTCAGGATAGTAGTCATAAGATTAATAGCTCATCTTGAAAAAAGCATAGAAGACAGCAAAGAATCTATTGCTGTGGAGATCAAGGAACTAAGAAATAGTCACAAAAAATTAAGAAAGGTTGTAAATGAGATGCAAATAAACTAGATACAGTGACAGCAAGGACAGAGGAAGCAGAGGGGAGAATAAGTGAAATAGAAGATAAAATTATGGAAAATGATGAAGCCAAGAAAAAGAGATAAGAAAATGCTAGATTATGAAGGGAGAATCAGAGAAATAAGTGATTCAATGAAGCGTAATAATATCTGTATCATAGGAGTTCCAGAAAAAGAAGAGAGAGAGAAAGGGACAGATAATTTACTTGAACAAATCATAGCTGAGAACTTCCCTAATCTGGGGAAAAAAGCAGACCTATAAATCCAGGAGGCACAGAGAACTCCCTTAAGATTTAGCAAGAATAGGTCTTCTCCATGTCATGTCATAGTGAAACTGGAAAAATACAAAACAGAGAATTCTGAAAGCAGCCAGGGGCAAACAGGCTTTAACCTACAAGGGTGGACACATAAGGGTAGTAGCAGACCTGTCGACTGACACTTGACAAGCCAGAAGGGAGTGGCAGGAAATATTCAACATGCTGAATAGGAAAAATATGCATACAAGTATCCAGCAAGGTTGTCATTCAGAATAGAAAGAGAGATAAAGGCTTTCCCAGGCATAAAATGTTTACGGAGTTCATGACCACTATACAGCCCTGTAAGAAATCTTTTGGGGAACTCTGTGAGTGGAATGCTGTAAAGACTACAAAGGACAAGAGACATCACCAGAAGCACAAAACCTACAGATGACACTAAATCCATATCTTTCAATAACAACACTGAATGTAAATGGACTAAATGGTCCAATAAAAAGACATAGGGTATCAGAATGGATAAAAAAATTCTATATATATTCTGTCTGCAAGAAACCCATTTTTAGACCTGAGGACACCTTCAGATTGAAAGTGAGGGAATGGAGAACCATCTATCATGCTACTGGAAGTCAAAAGAAAGCTGGAATAGCCATACTTATATCACACAAACTAGATTTTAAACTAAAGGTTGTAACAAGAGATGATAAGGAAATTATATAATAATTATGGGGCTTATCCATCAAGAAGAGCTAACAATTGTAAATGTTTATTCTCCCAACTTGGAAGGGCCAAAATATATAAATCACAACGTAAGCAAATCACAAACATAAACATAAATCACAAACATAAACATAAATCACAAACATAAGCAATCTTAATAATAACAATACAGTAATCGCACTCCACTTACAGCAATGGACAGATCATCTAGGCAGAAAATCAATAAAGAAACCGCCTTGAATGATACACTGGGCCAGATGCACTTGACGGTTATATTCAGAACTTTTCATCCCAAAGCAGCAGAATACACATTATTCTCGACTGTGCATGGAACATTATCCAAGATAAATTGCATACTGGGTTACAAAACAACCCTCAATAAATATAAAAGAATTGAGATCATACCATGCATATTTTTATATCACAATGCTATGAAACTTGAAATCAGCCACAAGAAAAAATTTGGAAAGCCTCCAAATGCATGGAGGTTAAAGAACATCCTACTAAAGAATGAATGGGTCAACCAGGCAATTAAGGAAATTAAAAAATACATGGAAGCAAGTGAAAATGAAAACACAACAGTCCAAACCCTTTGGGATGCAGCAAAGGCAGCTCTAAGAGGAAAATACATTGCAATACAGGCTTATCTCAAGAAACAAGAAAAATCCCAAATAGAGACTCTAACAGCACACCTAAAGGAACTAGAAGCAGAACAGCAAAGAGAGCCCAAAGCCAGCAGAACAAAAGAAACAATAAAGATTGGAGCAGAAACAAAAAATATAATATCAAAAAAAAAAAAAAAGAAAAAATACAGTAGAGCAGATCAATGAATCTAAGAGCAGGTTTTTTGGAAGAATAAACAAAACTGATAACCCCAAGCCAGGCTTCTCAAAAAGAAAAGAGAGAGAAACCAAATCAAAAATATCACAAATGAAAGAGGAGAGGTCACAACCAACACCACAGAAATACAAACAATTATTAGAAAATAATGTGAAAATTATATCCTAGCAAACTGGACAATCTGGAAACAACGGACAAATTCCAAGACACCCACACACTATCAAAATTCAAATGGGAAGAAATAGAAACCCTGAACAGACCCATACCCAGAGAAGAAATTGAATCAATTATCAAAAATCTCCCAACAAATAAAAGTTCTGGCAGGCCAGATAGCTTCCCAGGGGAATTCTACCAGATGTTTAAAGTAGAGTTAATACTTATCATTCTCAAGCTGTTCCAAAAAAAAAATAGAAACAGAAGGAAAGCTTCTGGACTCATTCTATGAAGCCAGTATTACCTTTATTCCCAAACCAGAAGCCTCACTAAAAAGGAGAATTACAGGCCAATATCCCTGATGAATATGGATGCAAAAATTCTCAACAAGATACTATCAAATTGAATTCAACATTACATTAAAAGAATCATTCACCATGATCAAGTGGGATTCATTCCTGAGCTGCAGGGCTGGTTCAATATTTGCAAATCAATCAATGTGATACATCACATTAATAAAAAAAGGGTAAGAACCATACGATCCTGCCATTAGATGCAGAAAAAGCATTTGACAAAACACAGCATACCGTCTTAATAAAAATTCTCTAGAAACTCAGGATAGAAGGAACATATCTTAATATCATAAAAGCCACATATGAAAAGCCCACAGCTAATATCATCCTCAATGGGGAAAAACTGAGAGCTTTCTCCCTGAGATCAGGAACATGGCAGGGATGTCGACTCTCACCACTGTTGTTTAACATAGTGTTGGAAGTCCTAGCCTCAGCAAATCAGACAACAAAATGAAATAAAAGCATTCAAATTGCCAAAGAAGAAGTCAAACTTTCACTTTTCACAGATGACATGATACTCTATATGGAAAACCTGAAAGACTCCACCAAAAAACTGCTAGAACTGATACATGAATTCAGCCAAATCACAGGATACAAAATCAATGTACAGAAATCAGTTGCATTCTTATACACTAACAATGAAGCAACAGAAAGACAAATAAAGAAACTGATCCCATTCACAATTGCACCAAGAAGCATAAGATACCTAAGAATAAACCTAACCAAAGATGTAAAAGATCTGTATGCTGAAAACCATAGAAAGCTTATGAAGGAAATTGAAGAAGATATAAAGAAATGGAAAAACATTCCATGCTCATGGATTGGAAGAATAAATATTGTAAAAATGTCAATACTACCCAAAGCTATCTACACATTCAAGGCAATCCTAATCAAAATTGCACCAGAATGCTTCTCAAAGATAGGATAAGCAATCCTAAAATTTGTATGGAACCACAAAAGGCCCCGAATAGCCAAGGTAATTTTGAAGAAGAAGACCAAAGCAGGAGGCATCCCAATCCCAGACTTTAGCCTCTACTACAAAGCTGTAATTATCAAGACAGCATGATATTGGCACAAAAACAGACACATAGACCAATGGAATAAAGTAGAAACCCCAAAACTAGACCCACAAAAATACGGCCAACTAATCTTTGACAAAGCAGGAAAGAATATCCAATGGAAAAAAGACAGTCTCTTTTACAAATTGTGCTGGGAGAACTGGACAGCAACATGCAGAATGATGAAACTAGACCACTTTCTTACACCATTCAAAAAAATGAAATCAAAATGGATGAAGGACTTGAATGTGAGACAGGAAACCATCAAAATCCTAGAGGAGAAAGCAGGCAAAACCTCTTTGATCTTGGCCACAACAACTTCTTACTCAACATGTCTCCAGTGGCAAGGGAAACAAAAGCAAAAATGAACTATTGGGACCTCATAAAAATCAAAATCTTCTGAACAGTGAAGGAAACAATCAGCAAATCTAAAATGCAATCAACAGAATGGGAGAAGATATTTGCAAATGACATATGAGATAAAGGCGTAGCATCCAAAATCTATAAAGAACTTATCAAACCCAACACCCAAAAACCAAATAATCCAGTGAAGAAATGGGAAAAATATATGAATAGACACTTCTCCAAGGAAGACATCCAGATGATCAACTGACACATGAAAAAATGATCAACATCACTCATCTTCAGGGAATTACAAATCAAAACCACAATGAGATACTGCCTCACACCTGTCAGAATGGCTAACATTAACAACTCAGGCAACAACAGATATTGGCGAGGATGTGTAGAAAGAAAATCTCTTTTGCATTGCTGGTGGGAATGCAAACTGATGCAGCCACTCTGGAAAACAGTATGGTTTTCCTCAAAAAGTTAAAAATAGGGGCGCCTGGGTGGCGCAGTCGGTTAAGCGTCCGACTTCAGCCAGGTCACGATCTCGCGGTCCGTGAGTTCGAGCCCCGCGTCAGGCTCTGGGCTGATGGCTCGGAGCCTGTTTCCGATTCTGTGTCTCCCTCTCTCTCTGCCCCTCCCCCGTTCATGCTCTGTCTCTCTCTGTCCCAAAAACAAATAAAAAACGTTGAAAAAAAAAGTTAAAAATAGAAATACCCTACAACCCAGCAATTGCACTAGTAAGCATTTATCCAAGGGATACAGGTATACTGTTTTGAATGGGCACATGCACCCCAATGTTCATGGCAGCACTATCAACAATAGCCAAAGTATGGAAAGGGCCCAAATGTCCATCAATGAATGAATGGATAAAGAAGATGTGGCATATATATATATATATATATATATACATACAATGGAGTATTACTCAGCAATCAAAAGAATGAAATCTTGCCATTTGCAACTACGTGGATGGAACTAGAGGGTATTATGCTAAGCAAAATTAGTCAATCAGAAAAAGACAAATATCATACGATTTCACTCATATGAGGACTTTAAGACAAAGAACAGATGAACATAAGGGAAGGGAAGCAAAAATAATATAAAAACAGGGAGGGGGACAAAACAGAAGAGACTCATAAATATGGAGAACAAACAGAGGGTTGCTGGAGGGGTTGTGGGAGGGGAATGGGGTAAATGGGTAAGGGCACTAAGGAATGTACTCCTGAAATCATTGTTGCACTATATGCTAACTAATTTGGATGTAAATTAAAAACATTAAAGTTAAAAATAAATAAATAAGTAAATGTTAAAAAAAATAAAATGGAGAAAAGAAAGGGAAAATACCTTATTATTAGGCATATAGCCTGTATTTTTAAACATAATTTTTAAGAATTGCTCAATCACATTACATTTATGTGTCTATTGGTTTGCTTGTTTATTTACATATTTACTGAATTCTCTATTCATTCATGTAAACTTTTGTCTATTTCCATGGATGATTTGATGTAAATATGTTACTGCACTTTTTATCTCCTCACACTTATCAAATATTACAACTATCTGTAACTGCATACCCCAACTAGTTCTTGGGGCATGATTTTCATAAAATATTGCTTTTCCTGTCATATTCTGCTTCTTCCTTCTCATCAGTCCTGAGAATGCTCAAAATAAAAGTCAGACCTTATCTGAAGCATTTTGTTTTTAATTTTTAAATTGTCTTATTTTCAAATTATTTATTTATTTATTTATTTTTAAGAATTCAAGCATTATTAACCTACATTGTTACATTCATTTCAGGTGTAAAATATAATTTGAACTAAGTCAGCCAGAGAAAGTCAAATATCATATAATTTCACTCATATGGAATTTAAGACCCAGGGGTGCCTGGGTGGCTAAGTCAGTTAAGCCTCTGACTTTTGATTTCAGCTCAGGTCATGGTCTCATTGTCATGAGATTGAGCCCTGCATTGTACTCAGTGCTGGGCATGGATCCTGCTTAAGATTGTCTCTCTCCTCTCCTCCTGCCCCCTCCCCTGAAACATGCTCTCTCTCTCTCAAACAAAACAAAACAACAACAAAACAAAACAACAACAAAAATGAAGAAATAAAAAAGTGCCAAAAAATAGACTCAAATATAGAAAACAACCTTGTGATTGCAGGAAGGGAGGAAGGGAGGAGGATGGGCAAAATAGGTGAAGGATATTAAAAGTATACTTATAATTATGAGCACTAAATAATGTATAGAATTTTTGAAACATTGTATTGTATGCCTGAAATAGACTTTTGCTAATATTTACAAGTTTATCAGAAACATGTAGAATTATTTAAAAATATATGTAATAAACCTCAAAGCTGGTGAGAGGAAGATGGCAGTGTAGGATGATGCTGGGCTCACCGTTTCCTGCTGATCACTTAGATTCCACCCACATCTGCCTAATTTACCCCAACAACCACAAGAAGACTAGTGGAATGGACTCTCCGGAGCCAAGCATAGACGAGAGGTCCACGGAAGAGCGTAGGAAGGGCGGAGAGGCAGTGCGTGCTACACGGACTGGCAGGATGGAGCCAGGGTGGTGGAGGTGCAGCCAGCCAGCCCAGCAAGGCAGAGCCCCTGAGTCTGGCTTGCAAAAGTGGAGGGATTGGACGGAGTGTGTTCTGACAGCCAGTGGGACTTAACATCTGGAATGTTATAAGTCAACAGCTCTGCACGGAGAGTGGGAGGGAGAGTTGTTGAGCCCCGGAGGACAGAGCTCAGCTTGGCGGGGAACAAAGGCACTGGGAAGCGCCTTCTCCCTCGCCCATCACCCAGCCAAAATCGCAAAGGGAACCAGTTCCCGTTAGGGAACTTGCATGCACTGTGCAAACACCCAACGTTGTGCTTCTGCGGATCCATCCCTCCGATGGGTCTGCCTCCCTTCTGGTGTTGCAGAGCCCCTCCTGAAGCAGACCACTGAAGGCAAAGCTAGCTAAGCCTGCCCCTCCCAACCCTGTGAACCTTGCGCATCCACCCCAGCTAATATGCCAGATCCCATCCAAGCAGTACCACAAGACTGGCAGTGTGCAAGTATCCCAGAGAGGGGCCACATCACTACACAGTGAGTCCTGCCCCTGAGAGAGGGGAAGATAAGGTACACACTGGTCTGACTGTGGCCCCAGTGGTGTGCTGGGGGCAGACATCAGGTCTGATTGCAGCCCCGCCCACCAACACAAGTTACTCCAGACAGCACAGAGGAAGAGCCCTGCAGTTCCCCGCCATGCGAGGCACTATCCAAAATGACAAAACAGAGGAATTCTTCTCAAAAGAAACTCCAGGAATTAGCGACAGCTAACAAGATGATCAAAAACGATTTAAGCAATATAGCAGAAAATGAATTTAAAATAATAGTCATAAAATTAATCGCTGGGCTTGAAAAAAGTATAGAGGACAGCAGAGAATCTATTACTACAGAGATCAAGGGACTAAGAAACAGTCAGGAGGAGCTAAAAAATGCTATAAATGAGCTGCAAAATAAAATGGAGGCAACCACAGCTAGGATTGAAGAGGCAGAGGAGAGAATAGGTGAATTAGAAGATAAAATTACAGAAAAAGAAGAAGCTGAGGAAAAGAGATATAAAAAAAACCCAGGAGTATGAGAGGAGACTTAGAGAACTAAGTGACATAATTAAGAGACATAATGTACGCATAATTGGGATTCCAGAGGAGGAAGAGACAGGGAAAGGTGCTGAAGGTGCACTTGAAGAAATCATAGCTGAGAACTTACCGGATCTGGGGAAGGAAAAAGACATTGAAATTCAAGGGGCACAGAGAACTCCCTTCAAATGTAACTTGAATCGATCTTCTGCATGACATATCATAATGAAACTGACAAAATACAAGGATAAAGAGAGAATTCTGAAAGCAGCTAGGGATAAACATGCTCTAACATATAAAGGGAGACTAATAAGACTCGTGATGGATCTGTCTACTGAAACTTGGCAGGCCAGAAAGGAATGGCAGGAAATCTTCAATGTGATGAACAGAAAAATTTTGCTGGATAAAACCTTTATCCAGCAGTTCTATCATTTAGAATAGAAGGAGAGATAAAGGTCTTCCCATAGAAACAAAAACTGATGGAATTCATCGCCACTAAACCAGCCCTGCGAGAGATCCTAAGGGGGATCCTGTGAGACAAAGTACCAGAGCCATTACTGCAAGCATGAAACCTACAGACATCACAATAACTCTAAACCCATATCTTTCAATAATAACACTGAATGTAAATGGATTAAATGCTCCAACCAAAAGACGTAGGGTATCAGAATGGATAAAAAAACAAGACCCATCTATTTGCTGTCTACAAGAGACTCATTTTAGATCTGAGGACACCTTTAGATTGAGAGTGAGGGGATGGAGAACTATTTTTCATGCTACTGGAAGCCAAAAGAAAGCTGGAGTAGCCATACTTATATCAGACAAACTAGACTTTATTTTTTTTATTTTTTTTTAAATTTTTTTCAACGTTTATTTATTTTTGGGACAGAGAGAGACAGAGCTAAACGGGGGAGGGGCAGAGAGAGAGGGAGACACAGAATCGGAAACAGGCTCCAGGCTCTGAGCCATCAGCCCAGAGCCTGACGTGGGGCTCGAACTCACGGACTGCGAGATCGTGACCTGGCTGAAGTCGGACGCTTAACCGATTGCGCCACCCAGGCGCCCCCAAACTAGACTTTAAATTAAAGTCTGTAACAAGAGATGAAGAAGGGCATTATATAATAATTACATGTCTATCCATCAGGAAGAGCTAACAATTATAAATGTCTATGCGCTGATGATGGGAGCCCCCAAATATATAAAATAAGTCATCACAAACATAAGCAACCTATTGAGAGGAATGTGGTAATTGCAGGGGACTTTAACTTACAACATTGGATAGATCATCTAGACACGGGATCAATAAAGAAACAAGGGCCCTGAACGATACATTAGATCAGATGGACTTGACAGATCTATTTAGAACCCTGTATCCCAAAGCAACAGAATATACTTTCTTCTCGAGTGCACATGGAACGTTCTCCAAGATAGATCACATACTGGGTCACAAAACAGCCCTTCATAAGTATACAAGAATTGAAATCATACCATGCATACTTTCAGACCACAATGTGATGAAGCTTAAAATCAACCACAAGAAAAAGTCTGGAAAACTTCCAAAAGCATGGAGGTCAAAGAACACTCTACTAAAGAATGAATGGGTCAACTGGGCAATTAGAGAAGAAATTTAAAAATATATAGAAACAAGTGAAAATGTAAATACAACAATGCAAATGCTTTGGGATGCAGCAAAGGCAGTCCTAAGAGGAAAATATATTGTAATGCGGGCCTATCTCAAGAAACAAGAAAAATCCCAAATACAAAATCTAACAGCACACCTAAAGGAAATAGAAGCAGAACAGAAAAGAGACCCCAAACCCAGCAGAAGAAGAGAAATAATGACGATCAGAGCAGAAATAAACAATATAGAATCTAAAAAAACTGTAGAGCAGATCAATGAAACCAAGAGTTGTTTTTTTTTGAAAAAATAAACAAAATTGATAAACCTTTAGCCAAGCTTCTCAAAAAGAAAAGGGAGACGACCCAAACAGATAAAATCATGAATGAAAATGGAATTATGACAACCTATCTCTCAGAAATACAAGCAATTATCAGGGAATACTATGAAATATTATATGCTAACAAACTGGACAACCTGGAAGAAATGGACAAATTCCTAAACACCCACACTCTACCAAAACTCAATCAGGAGGAAATAGAAAGCTTGAACAGATCCATAACCAGTGAAGAAATTGATTCAGTTATCAAAAATCTCCCAACAAATAAGAGTCCAGGATCAGATGGCTTCCTAGGGGAATTCTACTAGATATTTAAAGCAGAGATAATACCTATCCTTCTCAAGCTATTCCAAGAAATAGAAAGGGAAGGAAAACTTCCAGATTCATTCTATGAAGCCAGCATTACTTTGATTCCTAAACCAGACAGAGACCCAGTAAAAAAAGAGAACTACAGGCCAATATCCCTGAAGAATATGGATGCAAAAATTCTCAATAAGATACTAGCAAATCGAATTTAACAGCATATAAAAAGAATTATTCACCATGATCAAGTGGGATTCATTCCTGGGATACAGGGCTGGTTCAATATTCACAAATCAATCATGTGATACATCACATTAATAAAAGAAAAGAGAAGAAACATATGATCCTGTCAATCGATGCAGAAAAGGCATTTGACAAAATTCAGCATCTTTTCTTAATAAAAACCCTCTTAAAAGTCGGCATAGAAGGAACATAAAGATCATAAAAGCCCTTTATGAAAAGCCCACAGCTAATATCATCCTCAATGGGGAAAAACTGAGAGCTTTCTCCCTGAGATCAGGAACGCCACAGGGATGTCCACTCTCACGCCTGTTGTTTAACATAGTGTTGGAAGTGCTAGCATCAATAATCAGACAACATAAGGAAACCAAAGGCATCAAAATTGGCAAAGATGAAATTAAGCTTTCACTTTTTGCAGACGACATGATATTATATATGGAAAACCCAATAGACTCCACCAAAAGTCTGATAGAACTGATACATGAATTCAGCAACGTCTCAGGATACAAAATCAATGTACAGAAATCAGTTGCATTCTTATACACTAACAATGAAGCAACAGAAAGACAAATAAAGAAACCGATCCCATTCACAATTGCACCAAGAAGCATAAAATACCTAGGAATAAAACTGACCAAAGATGTAAAAGATCTGTATGCTGAAAACTATAGAAAGCTTATGAAGGAAATTGAGAAAGATATAAAGAAATGGAAAAACATTCCATGCTCATGGATTGGAAGAATAAATACTGTTAAAATGTCTATACTACCCAAAGCTATCTACACATTGAATGCAATCCCAATCAAAATTGCATCAGCATTCTTCTCAAAGCTAGAACAAGGAATCATAAAATTTGTATGGAACCTCAAAAGTCCCCAAAAAGCCAAAGTAATATTGAAGAAGAAGACCAAAGTGGAAGGTATCACAATCCCAGATGTTAGCCTCTACTACAAAGCTGTTTTCATCAAGACAGCATGGTATTGGCACAAAAACAGACACATAGACCAATGGAATAGAAGAGAAACCCCAGAATTAGACTCACAAACATATGGCCAACTACTCTTTGACAAAGCAGGAAAGAATATCCAATGGAAAAAACACAGTCTCTTTAACAAATGGTGCTGGGAGAACTGGATTGCAACATGAGGAAGGATGAAACTAAACCACTTTCTTACACCATTCACAAAAATAAACTCAAAATGGATAAAGGACCTGAATGTGAGACAGGAGACCATCAAAACCCTAGAGGAGAAAGCAGGGAAAAATCTCTCTGACCTCAGCCACAACAATTTCTTACTTGACACATCCCCAAAGGCAAGGGAATTCAAAGCAAAAATGAAGTATTGGGAGCTCATGAAGATAAAACGCTTCTGCACAGCATAGGAAACAATCAACAAAACTGAAAAGCAACCAACGGAATTGGAAAAGATACTTGCAAATGACATATCGGACAAAGGGCTAGTATCCAAAATCTATAAAGAGCTCACCAAATTCCACATGCGAAAAACAAATAATCCAGTGAAGAAATGGGCAGAAAACATGAATAGACACTTCTCTAAAGAAGACATCCAGATGGCCAACAGGCACATGAAAAGATGGTCAACATCGCTCCTTATCAGGGAAATTCAAATCAAAACCACACTCAGATATTACCTCACGCCAGTCAGAGTGGCTAAAATGAACAAATCAGGAGACTATAGATGCTGGTGAGAATGTGGAGAAATGGAAAGCCTCTTGATCTGTTGGTGGGAATGCAAACTGGTGCAGCCACTCTGGAAAACAGTGTGGAGGTTCCTCAAAAAAAATTAAAAATAGATCCACCCTATGACTCAGCAATAGCACTGCTAGGAATTTACCCTAAGGGATACAGGTGTGCTGATGCATAGGGGCACTTGTACCCCAATTTTTATAGCAGCACTCTCAACAATAGCCAAACTATGGAAAGAGCCTAAATGTCCATCAAGTGAAGAATGGATAAAGAAATTGTGGTTTATATACATAATGAAATACTACGTGGCAATGAGATAGAATGAAATATGACCTTTTGTAGCAACATGGATGGAACTGGAGAGTGTTATGCTAAGTGAAATAAGGCATACAGAGAAGGACAGATTCCATATGTTTTCACTCCGATGTGGATCCTGAGACTCAACAGAAGACCATGGGGGAGGGGAAGGAAAAAAAATGTTTAGAGAGGGAGGGAGTCAAAACATAAGAGACTGCTAAAAAGTGAGAACAAACTGAGGGTTTATGGGGGGTGGGAGGGAGAGGTTGTTGGGTGATGGGTATTGAGGAGGGCACCTTTTGGGATGAGCACTGGGTGTTGTATGGAATTCAATTTGACAATAAATTTCATAATAAAAAAATAAAAATAAACCTCAAAGCTGACATTTTGTATGCAAATTTTGAAAGTTATTCCTTTTTGTCAAAATAGATATTGATGAAGTGTCATTTCTGCCAATGCTTCTGATAACATTTTAATATATCTAATAGGTAATAGAAACACATAGTCAAATAACCAGATAGTATAGAAAAGTCTACAATTAAAATCAGGAGCCTCCAGAGAGGCCCCTCCCCACCTCTTGTTCCCCAGATGCCAACACAATTAACCAATTTTGTTTTTAGTTCTTCAGTATTTACCTCCATAAGTCTAAATTATATGCTTACACCTCTATATAGTGTTTTATTAGTTTTGTGTTATTCTGGATGAACCTACAGTTCACTTATATCATCCCCAGACCTAACTTCCATATAACTTCCCAATAGAGTAATATTAATATTGTTAATTTTAAGTGAAATAAAAAACCAAAGATACTTTTTTACAATCAAGATTTTAAGAAAGTTGTGGAGTCTTTAGTCTTGCATGTGTGAGAAAAGGGAAGTGTGAATAATCTTTTTCTGATTTGACAAGAAAACAAATATTTATAACTTTTAGGAATATTGAGATCATAATTAAAATATTTTTACTATGGTAAAAAATTATCAAAAGACATTGAACACTTTCAGGGAAAATTTAATTTTTGGTTCTTTATTTATTTTGCACCTAGCCAAGTTCTGCTAACATTCTTTTAACTAGATTCCAAAATCATTTTTGGCGGCTTTGAATTTTTCAGGACACAATATTCACATCTTCATATTCCAAGTAACAGTCCCTCCCATTTTAAGGGTCTCATGTTACCAAAGAATGGGACATAATATTAGTGAAATTCACTTTGTTATGTGTCTAGAGCCACACAACTCACTAGGGTATTGTATGATAATGTATTAAGCACAGGAAACCATGGAGTCAGACAGATCTGGCTTAGATTCCTAGATCCACGACCTACTAGCAAGTTATGTAATTGACTTGTTGCCTCAGTCTTTTCAATTACAAAATGGACATGAATGCCTATTTTATAGCATTTATGTGGTGTCACACAATTGGTTTGTTATTGTATGAAAACATGTGAAAATGATTAAGGTGTATAATATATGTCCAGCTTGCCATTATCACTCCAACAGAATTATAATGTGCTTCTACTTATTATATTGGCAAAATAATATGAGTTACTCAAGTATCACAATGCATTTAATTCAAAGACAAGTGTAATATTTTTTTAAATGTTTATTTATTTAAAAAAAATTTTAACATTTATTTATTTTTGAGACAGAGAGAGACAGAGCAAGAACAGGGGAGGGGCAGAGAGAAAGGGAGATACAGAATCTGAAACAGGCTCCAGGCTCTGAGCTGTCAGAACAGAGCCTGACGCGGGGCTCGAACTCATGGATCCTGAGATCATGACCTGAGCAGAAGTCGGCCGCTTAACTGACTAAGCCACCCAGGCGCCCCAAAGACAACTGTAATCTTTATGGCAGTGAGATACAGTATAGTTACCAATCCAAGACCTCTTAAACAGAGGTCACAAAACCTATAGGGGTCAGGCAGATGATCTAAATGAATAAAGAGGCTCTGGTGTGGACTTTGGCCAACTAGAGAACACAGATCTTTCCTAAACTAAGCATCATCTATTCAACAACTGCCACCTGTGGCAATGTGGTTTTTCCCATGCAGGGATAGAGACCACAGCTGCCAGACCTCTGATTTTGCAGGAGTACCTAGACATCCAAGGTGTAATATAATATCTCTTGATTAACTTTTGGCAATAAATTCATTTTAAAAACACTGTGTTGGCCAAACAACATAGGCTGGAGGTGGCTTATGGGCCTCCATGGTACCATCTGTATAACAACTCCTTATATATCAGAACACAATTATCTTTACAGAGTTTTAAAAAGCATAAATAATCAAGAAAACTGAGTAGGCATTAAAATCATTATCCCATTTCTGCTAAAAATGTAACACATTTTGCTTTCCCTTTTATGTCAAAATTGCTTCTTAGTGCAAATGTCTACATGTAGATTTTTTTCCCAAAGCAGTTTGGTTAGATTTTATCATATATATTCTAAAGAAGAAATTTTATGTTACACCTCTTGTTGTTGCTTCTGCAAATTTAGTGATAATCTTATAATGCAATAATATTTAATCTTAAAATGTAATGTATCTCAATGTAGTGAGCTGCTTATTGGTGAGGGTGGACAAGTGGGAGATAGATTTAAGGAAGAAACAACTCAATTCTCTTTTTGTCACGAACAGCTTTTCTATTAAGAAAAATCTGAAATGCCTATTTTCTAGGAATTTTTCAAATCAATTTGAGCTTTATAGGTGAAATAAATGTTAGTATGCATTTTATGAGTAATTCTTAGAAACATTGTTTTGAACACTTTTTTGAATAAGCATTTAATAATTTACATTCCTGAAAAATCGGAGTTTCCTTTTTTTCTTAGTAGGAAATAACTCAGAATACCAGAAATTTAAATATTATCCAAACAAGAAACCTGGATCATCAATCATCAATGCTTTTAGCAATTTATGTCCATATTTGATACATCATTTCATTTATGTCATACCCTGTATTGTATAATTTATTATTTTGCTCTCATACTATTTTCCCTAATGGGGAGGGACCTGTTTATCCCACTGATTCATCATAGGTACATTACTTGTCTTTTCTATTGACTTGAAAACTACTATAGTGTGAAGATGCATTCCTCTTTATCATAAAATACATTTACTATATTAAAAATTATGTTTTCTTTTTTATAAAAAGCTATTAACACTTATAGGCATATAATTATGGATGTTGGGAACAGCTTGTCACAGAGTACACTTGGAGAAACAGTTAGGTGGCCATAACCTAAAATAAATACCACCTAGTATTTATTACTTTTGTGATTTGGTTTATTCTACATGACTGATAATTGAAATGATAGTAATTTTTATTACAATTCCTCTTTACAGATTCTTAGTTACTTGATTATTGCTCTTATTTTAATGATCCTAAATTTGTCTCTGTTGTTTGTAAGTTCTCCCAGTATTCTTTGAAATCATGCAACAACATCTTCAGTCTAGACTTTCCACTTTTTAAGATGGTCATTTCAGAAGGTTCTCTTCCGTGCAAATTCATAATCTTAACTCTAGAGTTTGCCATTGAACTTCAATACATAATATCTGAAAGTGTACCATGTCTATCATATCGATAGATTTTTCAAGATCTACAAGTAATCCACTGCTTGTTTGAGCACTGTTTTAGATGTTATTTAGACATTCAATGTTGATAACTTAGCAAGGTATTGGCATCAATTCCTTACTTTCTTTTCACTTTATGATACTTATTCTACAAACCGAACTTTTAACATTTCTTTCAAGGTTCCCTTTTCAATAAAAGTATGACTTTTTTTTCATTGACTGCTTTTTTTGCTTCTTAAAATGTTGTGTATCTTGAATATTTAGGAGATATTTGTTCACAACCTTGTGAAGTTTCTTATTGCTGGACAATTTTCTCTTTTGGCCTTTGTGATGAGGTTTTTAAACAAGGGACAATTTCATTTTCAAGTACTGTTTGGGATTATATGACATACAAACAACACGTACACATCTGCCTTAATGAAGCAAGGATGTGACTGTGGAAATCTACATTTTCCTTTGCTTGCTCCAAATGAATAAGCCAATATAAAAATTGTTATCCCATTCCTAACTAACCAACAGATGCTCTAGCAGCAGTTGGCATGGACTGACACCTTTGCTGACATTTTTAGAAGCATAGCCACAGGGTAAATGAATGTACAATTTAGCTTAGACTATTTTCACAACAGGTGTGCCTACTAAGGAAGCTCATGATCCATTTTAAGATTTGTGTAAGAAACACAACACAGCTGCCAACACCTGTTAACTTTGTGTAAAGCTAGGTCAATGATTTTGATATGTGTGATAATTATCCTGTCTGAAAAACCCATCCTCTTCGACTGAAAGCAAATTTGGGCAAAGAAAAGGTTGAGTGAGACGGGTTTGCTACATTGATCCTACCGATCAATGGGATGACAAATGTGACAACATGCTCATCCTTCTATTTAAGTACAACTTCGTTAATGGAAAAAAAAGGTAAGTTGAGACGAAGACCCATTCGTAGACAGTCAATACTATCTTCTTTCTACTCAAAACAACAAGGCCCATTCTGTGAGACATTTTTTCCAGCTTCATTGATGTGTAAATGACAAATAAATTTGCAATATATTTAAAGTGTACAATGTGCTTATTTGATACATGTATACATTGTGAAATAATTCTTACAATTAAGTTAATTAACACATCCTTCACCTCATATAGTTACTTTTTTTAAAAATAAAAATGGATGGGGCGCCTGGGTGGTGCAGTCGGTTAAGCGTCCGACTTCAGCCAGGTCACGATCTCGCGGTCCGTGAGTTCGAGCCCCGCGTCAGGCTCTGGGCTGATGGCTCAGAGCCTGGAGCCTGTTTCTGATTCTGTGTCTCCCTCTCTCTCTGCCCCTCCCCCGTTCATGCTCTGTCTCTCTCTGTCCCAAAAAATAAATAAACGTTAAAAAAAATTAAAAAATAAATAAATAAATAAAAAATAAAAATAAAAATGGTTGAGATCTACTCTCAACAAATTTCAGGTATACAATACAGTATTATTAACTAGGATACATTTCTAAAATCTAAATTCCATTAGTTTATTGAAATAAGTAAAACATATGCATGGTTTTAATTCCAAAATAAACAAATGGGTATGCAGTGAAAATTAAGTCTCTCTTTCACCCACACACCCAATTTCTCTCTTCAGATGTTAAGAGTTTTTAGCAATTTCCTGAATATATTTCCTAAACATGATCTACACGTATTTAATTTTTTCATACAAATTACAAGATAACATAACATCTCACTTGTTTAAACTACCCTGAGAATTGTTGAATATTGGCATAGAGTTGCCTCAGTTTTTGGTGGTTGCATGATATTTCATTGTAGTTATCTATTGCAATTTATTTAACCAGTCCCTCTAATGATAAATGGCTAAGCTTCATTGAAAGAAGTCATATTGTACCATTGATACTTTACTTTTTTGCCTCCCTCTTCCTGGCATCTAAGGCATTCAATGCCTTTTTACTGCTCTCTGGATGCTCTCTAAAGTCTGCATTTCCTTCCCCAAACTGCTCCATCATCAATAGAGTTTTCTACTGATTTCACAATTACCGTTCATAATATAGCATCTGTCACAATGTGCTCCACAAATATTGGTTTATTTCCTCAAGGTGATTATATTAGTTACTGTATTTCAGAAGGAAAACTGATGAACCAAATCACACTTGAGTAAATGATCAATAATACATTGTCTTGTAATCCACTAAATGTGTTGCATTTTAAAAGAAGACTTTAAAAATTCAGAGACAAAACTCTAGGGATTTAAATGACAAATTAATGTAAATAAATCAGGTAATGTGGGATAGATAGAAGTACCCTAAAGGTATTGGTAACTCTTTGCTTTCAAAGGCTGGCTGTTGATTAGATGACCTATAAGGTACCATCCAGTTCTAACTTTGTCTTGATTCCTAATTCTATTATAGAGAAACCACATTTGTAAACAAGATTTTAACATAAAAGATTAAACCAATCACAATCCTAGTTGTTTGATTTTTGCCAATTTTGTGCCATTTTAAACATATTTAAATAAAATACATTAAAAATTCTATATTGTCACTACATTAATAATTTAATTGAAATTACCTATCACTTTATTAAATGAAACAATGTAGTCTACTCATTCAATAAGCAAAAGTATTGGAGTACTTGAACACCATGAGAATAACTGCTTCTTTAAATTTTGTGCTCTAGGTACCATGCTTGCCTCATCCTAGTACTGACTCTGGTCTTGGCTATGAGGTAAGCTTACCTCTAAAAGATAAAAGGAAGCCTTTCTTTTCTGTAAGTCCTAGGCTAGTGATTCTCAACTTGTGTTTGCATTAGAATCACTGAATGGTTTGTTGAAATATATTGCTGGACCCCAGCCCGAGTTTCTGATTGATTAGTTTTGGAGTGGGGTCAGAGAATTAACATTTGTAACAAATTCTCAAGTGATTCTGATTATATTTGTGCTCATGTGGAGGGGTAGGAAGGTACACTTTGAGAACCACTGTCCAAATAGAAAATACCTGTGTCTTGTCCTGCAAATTCATTCTCTAAAACTTATAGGTTCCTCTGTTAGAGGAAGTCTTCCTAAATCTTGCTGCTTGTGAATGGGATGCTAATTTTATTTCTAGGGTGAGTATTAAGAAGCCCACTTGTCCATAGGTATAAATAACATGCTTAAATATCAACTTTATCAGTAGTGCAGCAATATTTTAGATTCCCATCTTTGGACTTATGTCTCAATAAATTTAGAACACCTGTGAGAAATAAAAGTGCTAGTTTTTTTTTGTTGTCTCTTCCCCCAACACTCTAACATATACTGACACAATATAAGACATATGAATCTTTTCTAGAATACCTCTACTAAAATAAATGTTAAGTGGATATTTTCCAGAATTTGGAAACACAGTCAGAAGTATGTAGCTGAAGAAAACTGCAGTTGGTAAGAATAAGATTACTCTGACAGCAAAACACTATTTTTGCTGTGTGAAGTATTCATTTATATATTTACTTGCTACAAGTAATTGTTTTATCAACAACAAGAAAAATTAAGTATATTACATGTGCCAGATAGTTTTATTTGTTGAGGAAAAGTGTTAAATATTAGACAATGTACCTACTTTTGTGAAACTTACATTGAAGTAAATATATGTAAAAATAAATAATGAAGTATCAAGTGGTGAAAAGTGTTATCATGAAAAAAAAAAATAGAAAGGGATTCTGTTGGTGGGAATGCAGACTGGTGCAGCCACTGTGGAAAACAGTATGGAGGTTCCTTAAAAAGTTAAAAATAGAACTACCTTACGGTCTAGCAATTGCACTACTAGTTATTTACCCAAAGGATACAATGATACTAATTTGAAGGGACATCTGCACCCTGATGTTTGTAGCAGTATTATCAACAATAGTCAAATTTTGGAAAAAGCTGAAATATCCATTGGCTGATGAATGGATAAGAAATATGTGGTATATATATATATATATACACACACTGGAATATTACTCAGCCATAAAGAATAATGAAATCTTGCAATTTGCAATGATGTGGATGGAGCTAAAGAGTATTTTGCTAAGCAAAATAAGTCAGATACAAATACCATATGATGTCACTCATATGTGGAATTTAAGAAACAAAATAAATGAACATAGGTGAAGGAAAAAAGAGAGGCAAACTATGAAACAGACTCTTAATTATAGAGAACAAACTGAGAGTTACTGAAGGGGAAGTGGGTGGGAGGAATAAGTGATAGGTATTAAGAAGGGCACTTGTGATAAGCAGCAGTGTTGTATGTAAGTGCTGAATCATTAAATTCTACACCTGAAACCAATATTACACTGTATGTTAACTAACTGGAATTAAAAAAAAAACTTGGAGGAAAAAAAGAAGCATGTGGGAATACCTTCATGTTTAATTCATTGAAATAAAACAAACAAAACTATAGTTGTGCATGAAATCACTTAGTACATAGAGGAAGGGAAAGGTCCCAAGGCAGAACTTGTACACTAACAAAGTGGTTAAAGAGTGTGTCTCAAATACCACTCAATTATGTAATTGCATACTCTTTCATTATAACATTGTCTTAAAGTAATACTACACAAAGCAGAAAAGAAACATTGTCTTTAGTCAAATATTCCAAAGATCACTTGAAATCTGGTATAATTATCATTTTCCCCTCAAAGTCAAATTATAGATGTGTATCTATATTTATGTGTTTATAGTTTGACTATTTGGTTATATGACTTTATCTTTCTTTTTATTTATTCTATTAATTTTTCACTTAAAAAAGTCTCTCACTTCCAAAAAGCAATTTATCTGACAGTTCCTTCAAGGTGTGAACAAATATGTTGGTATCATTATCTGATTCATTAGTTCAGATATGCTGACAAGCTGATATCAAGAAGGGATTATATGTACAGTAGATTTATTGGGAACAGGAGAAGGAGAGGAAAGACTTCAAACCACAATCTAGGCTTGATACTTGTGAAAGAAGAGAAAGAAGGGAGATTGGGTAAGAAGAGTCTTCAACTGTATCAGTTCAGAGTGTGGTTCAGCCAGTCCAGTGAGGAGTCCTTAAGCCAAAACTTCCATTGAAGGAGTCCTGTATCTCTCAAGAATTGTCTTGCTTTAGTATTCCCACTAAATATTAGTTATTGGTTGGGAGAAACTCACAAGTTATTGGTGCTTAGTTATTGGTTTGGAGCAACTCACAAAAAATAATGAGTCATCATAAATGTAGTGGTGAACCCAGATAGGTATAGTTTGAACCATAAGTCAATTATGATTCTTATAGCAGGAGATCTGAGTGGCATGCTTATGTGGCTGCAACATCTTAATAATACTTAGTACTGCATAATTCACAGATAAATAATAGATGATTATTTCACATATCTTTATTTAGCACTTGCTAATTATATGACCTTGAAAAATCATTAGCACTTTTTGGTCCTTAGATTTACTATTGGTAAAATGATATCTGCCTTACCTGCTTTCATAGAATTGCTAGGATAAAGCGAGGTCATGAATAGGACATTACCATAATGTTCTATACCTTAACAAAACAGTATTGTTTCCACTTAAGGCTACTATACTCTTGAAATGTACTTCATTAAGATGTGCTCTAAGTGGGAGGAAGAGGTTGGGAAGATGGTGGAATAGGAGGACCCCAAGTTCACCTCCTCCCATGAATAAAACTATATAACACCCACATCAGCATAAATAACCAGAAAACAACCTGAAGAGTGGCAAAACAAACACCACAACTAAAGATAGAGAAGAGGCCACACAGAAGAATATAAGAAAGGTGGAGATGCAGTTTGGGAGAAAATGTACCATGGTTTTCCATGATTAGGAGAGAGCTAGAAGCATGGTGAAAAGCAAGAAATGTACAGTAACACTGGAAAGCCCTCGTGGGGAATATGAATTCCCATAACATTTGCCTTTGAAAGCGACAGGCTGATTTCATGAAGTCTTACAACCAGCATGACTTAACTTCTGGAATTTTAAAAATCAATGGGCTCATCTCTGGGGTAGTCTGGAGTACATTAGAAACCTGAGTTGACACTCTTAAAAAGACAGACAACAAATAGGCCACAGAAATACAGCTTAGAAGCAGCAGATTAAAAAATACATGGGCATTCTCTGACTGATTTCATTTAGCATAACACACTTCAGTTCCATCCATGTTGGTGCAAATGGTCAGATCATGTTTTCAGTCATATGTGGATCCTGAGAAACTTAACAAAAGACCATGGGGGAGGGGAAGGGGGAAAAAGTTACAGATACAGAGAGAGAGAGAGAGAGAGAGAGAGAGAGGCAAACCATAAAAGATTCTTAAATACTATAAACAAACTGAAGGTTGATGGGGGTGAGGGAGAGGAGAAAGTGGGTGATGGGCATTGAGAAGGACACTTGTTGGGATGAGCACTAGGTGTTGTATGGTACCCAAACTGAAAATAAATAATATTTTTCAAAAAAAAAAGATCAACTTATTTCTGAATTGTATTCTTGACTTTAAAGAAAAAAATTAAAAAAAAAAAAACCTGGGCATAAGGGAGAAAGAGTTATTTACTCATATCAGAGAATATCCTGAACAGGCAGGGATGAAAGGAAGACCCCTCTAGGTACAAAGGAGCTGACACATGCCACTTCCCTCTCCTACCCTTCCACATAAAAACACGACCATTTGCAAGACCAGCATGGACACACACTCCCCAATTTGTTTACATCAAGCCCTGAACCCCATGTTTCAGCAATTCTGGCCTTACAGTTAAGTTTGGCTCGGGGCGCCTGGGTGGCACAGTCGGTTAAGTGTCCGACTTCAGCCAGGTCACGATCTCGCGGTCCGTGAGTTCGAGCCCCGCGTCGGGCTCTGGGCTGATGGCTCGGAGCCTGGAGCCTGTTTCCGATTCTGTGTCTCCCTCTCTCTCTGCCCCTCCCCCGTTCATGCTCTGTCTCTCTCTGTCCCAAAAATAAATAAAAAACGTTGAAAAAAAATTAAAAAAAAAATTTAAAAAAAGTTTGGCTCAGTCCCAAGGCTATGTGTCCCCGACCCCAGAAGATGTTGGTGCAAAATGCACCATCATTGTATCTCCTGACCTCTGTATTTTGTAGGGCCTGAGTTCTAGTGGTAGCAATAGCAGGTCTCGTTTCAAAAGCAGAGCAGGGCACACCTTCTTAAAATTCACCCCACTCAGTTAGGGACCAAACAAGGCATCAACAACCAAAGAATGCCTCTGTAGATGACTGGAATGAAGAGAAAAACAGCCAGGAATCAACATCAGGGCACACAACACACACACACAGGAGATACTCCCTGAAGCACCAGGTCCTGAAGAGTAAAGGATACTGCACTTCAGGGCATGAAAGGACTTCTTCATAAAGCCATTTGCATCCAAAGCACAAGATATAACTGACTTTTCTAACAGAGAAACAGAGGCAGAGCTTGGCAAAATGAGGAGACACAGGAATATGTCCCAACTGAATGATCAGGATAAAACCACAGCAAGACACCAGAGTGAAATGGATATAAATAATATGCCTGATAGAGAATTTAAAGTAATGATCATAAATATAATCCCAGGACTTGAGAAAAGAGTGGAGGTCATCACAGGTGCCTGGCTAGCTCAGTTAGTTAAGCGTCCAACCTCAGCTCATGTCATGATCTCACGGTTCGTGAATTCAAGCCATGCTTTGGGCTTGTGCTGACAGCTCTGAGCCTGGATCCTGCTTCAGATTATGTGTCTCCCTCTCTCTCTGCCCCTCCCCTGCTCATGCTCTGTCTCTCTCTCTCAAAAATAAACATTAAAAAAAGAGTGGACATTTAGGCTCTTTCCATAATTTGGCTATTGTTGAGAGTGCTGCTATGAACATTGGGGTACAAGTGCCCCTATGCATCAGTACTCCTGTATCCCTTGGATAAATTCCTAGCAGTGCTATTGCTGGGTCATAGAGTAGATCTATTTTTAATTTTTTTAGGAACCTCCATACTGTTTTCCAGAGCGGCTGCACCAGTTTGCATTCCCACCAACAGTTCAAAAGGGTTCCCGTTTCTCCACATCCTAACCAGCATCTATAGTCCCCTGATTTGTTCATTTTAGCCACTCTGAATGACGTGACTTGATAGCTCAGTGTGGTTTTGATTTGTATTTCCTTGATGATGAGTGTCGTTGAGAATCTTTTCATGTACCTGTTGGCCATCTGGTTATCTTCTTCAGAAAAGTTTCTATTCATGTCTTCTGCCCATTTCTTCACTGGATTATTTGCTTTTTATGTGTGGAGTTTGGTGAGTTCTTTATAGATTTTGGATATTAGACCTTTGTCCTATATGGCATTTGCAAATATCTCTTCCCATTCCGTGCATTGCCTTTTAGTTTTGTTGATTATTTCCTTTGCAGTGCAGAAGCTTTTTATCTTCATGAGGTCCCAATAGTTCATTTTTGCTTTTCATTCCCTTGCCTTTGGAGATGTGTCAAGTAAGAAATTGCTGTGGCTGAGGTCAGAGAGGTTTTTCCCTGCTTTCTCCTCTAGGGTTTTGATGGTTTCCCTTCTCACATTCAGGTCCTTAATCCATTTTGAGTTTATTTTTGTGAATGGTGTAAGAAAGTGGTCCAGTTTCATTCTTCTCATTGTTGCTGTCCAGTTCTCCCAGCACCATTTGTTAAAGAGACTGTCTTTTTTCCATTGGGTATTCTTTCCTGCTTTGTCAAAGAGTAGTTGGCCATACTTTTGTGGGTCCAATTCTGGAGTCTCGATTCTATTCCATTGGTCTCTGTGTCTGTTTTTGTGCCAATACCATGCTGTCTTGATGATGACAGCTTTGTAGTAGAGGCTAAAGTCTGGGATTGTGATGCCTCCAGCTTTGGTCTTCTTCAAAATTACTTTGGATATTCGGGGTTTTTGTGGTTCCATACAAATTTTGCAATTGCTTGTTCTAGCTTTGAGAAGAATGCTGGTGCAATTTTGATTGGGATTGCATTGAATGTGTAGATAGCTTTGGGTACTATTGATATTTTAACAATATTTATTCTGGCAATCCATGAGCACAGAATGTTTTTCCATTTCTTTATGTCGTCTTCAATTTCCTTCATAAGTTTTCTATAGTTTTCAGCATACAGATCATTTACATCTTTGGTTAGGTTTATTCCTAAGTATTTTATGCTTCTTGATGCAATTGTGAATGGGATCAGTTTCTTTATTTGTCTCTCTGTTGCTTCATTGTTAGTGTTCAAAGTCTATAAAGAGCTCACCAAACTCCACACCCCCAAAAAAAAATAATCTAGGGAATAAATTGGCAGAAAACATGAATACACACTTCTCTAAAGAAGACATCCGGATGGTCAACAGGCACATGAAAAGATGGTCAACGTTGCTCCTCATCAGGGAAAATACAAATAAAAACCACACTCAGATATTACCTCACGCCAGTCAGAGTGGCTAAAATGAACAAATCAGGAAGCTATAGATGCTGGTGAGGATGTGGAGACACGGGAACCCTCCTGCACTGTTGATGGGAATGCAAACTGGTGCAGCCACTCTGGAAAACAGTGTGGAGGTTCCTCAAAAAAATTAAAAATAGATCTACCCTATGACCCAGCAATAGCACTGCTAGGAATTTACCTAAGGGATACCAGAATCCTGATGCATAGGGGCACTTGCACCCCAATTTTTATAGCAGCAGTTTCAACAATAGCCAAATTATGGAAAGAACCTAAATGTCTGTCAATTGACGAATGGATAAAGAAATTGTGGTGTATATACACAATGGAATACTATGTGGCAATGAGAAATAATAAAATATGGCCTTTTGTAGCAACATGGATGGAACTGGAGAGTGTTATGTTAAGTGAAATAAGTCATACAGAGAAAGACAGATACCATATGTTTTCACTTTTATGTGGATCCTGAGAAACTTAACAGAAGACCCTGGGGGAGGGGAAGGAAAAAAAAAGGTTCGAGAGGGATGGAGCCAAAACAGAAGAGACTCTTAAATGCTGAGAACAAACTGAGGGTTGATGGGGGGTGGGAGGGAGGGGAGTGTGGGTAATGGGTATTGAGGAGGTCACCTGTTGGGATGATCACTGGGTGTTGTATGGAAACCAAGTTGACAATAAATTTCATTAAAAAAAAAATTCAAAGTAGTGCAGCCAGTGTTGGAAACAATATGTAGCTGCCTCAAAAACTTAAAAATAGAACTACCTTGTGATCCAGAAATTTCACTACTGGGTATTTATCAAAGAATACAAGAACACAAATTCAAAGAAATACATCCATCCCTATGTTTATAGCACAGTTATTTACAGTAACTAAGATATGGAAGCAGCCCAAGTCTACATTGATAGAGGAATGGATAAGGAAGATGAAATATTATTCAGTCATAAAAAGTGAAATCTTGCCATTTGCAATGACATGGATGGAACTACAGATTATAATACTACGTGAAATAAGTCATTCATAGAAAGACAAATACCATATGATTTCACTCACATGTGGAATTTAAGAAATTAACCAAACAACAAGAAGGAAAATAAGAGAGAGAGAGAAGGCCAGAAACATACACTTAACTATAGAGAACAAACTGATGTTTACTAGAGGGGAGGTGGGTAGGGGATAGGCTAAATAGGTGATGTTTATTGAGGAGTGCACTTGTGATGAGCACTGGCTATTGTATGAAAGTGTTGAATCACTATATTTTATAACTGAAGCTAATACAACACTGTGTGTTAACTGGAATTAAAATAAAATCTTAAAAAGATGGAAGCAAGAAAGGGAACATTTCTGCACTGTTGGTGAGAGTGTAAATTGGTACAGCCACTATGGAAAACGTTTCAGAAGTTCTTCAGAAAATAAAAAAATTGGTACTATGTAATCAATCAATTTCTCTTCTGGGAATATATACACAGGAAATAAAAATACTAACTCAAAGAGATATATGCACCTCCATGTCCATAGCAACATTATTTACAATAACCAAGACACTGAAACAACCCAAGTTTCTATCAATAGATAAATGGGGGGAAATTGTGGTACATATACACAATGGAATATTATTCAGTCATAAAAATGAGGAAATCATGCCATTTATGGATGTAACTTAAAGGCATCATGCTAAGTGAATTAAGTCAGAAAGAGAAAGATAAATATTGTATGATTTCACTTAAAAAAACTTTTAAAAAAACCTTAAAAACTTTTTAAAAATACACACTTATGGAAGAAGAGATTAGACTTTTAGTTACCAGAAATGGAAAGTGAGGAGAGGTTCTATTGGAGGAAGGTGGTCAAAAGTTGTAAAGTAAATAGTAAAAGTTATAAAGTACTAGGGATGTAATGTATGATATGATGAATATAAGTAACACTGTTGTATGATATACAGAATGTTTTTAAGAAAGTAAATTCAAAAAGTTTACATCACAATGTGAATTTTTTTCTGTATTCCTTACTTCATTCTTTTTATTGTATCTTTATATTATGGGTGTTAGCTAAACTTATTGTGGTAATCATTTCACAATATATGTAAATAAACCTCTTATATGCAGTGATATACACAGAGATATATATATATATATATATATATATATATATATATACATATATATGTTTCTCAATAAAACTTGGAAAAAAGAACATACAACGTTACATTTTAAAATAAAGGTGAAATAAACTTCTATAATTTTTAAGTTGCTGTTATTTTGGCTTTCTGTGGCAACAAATACATTTATATATTAGAAAGTTGGTGAACCAGAATTTAAAGGGGATGTGATAGCAATTATGAGAGTGAGGCAGTATAGAGTTATTTTATTGTTTTGAATGTAAATTCCTTAATCTTTAAAATAAAAATAATATTAGTACATACCTCATAGTGTTTAGATAATTAAATTAAACAATGCATATAAAATACTTAACACTGTGATTTACACATAATGGGTACTCAGTAAAAGGTAGTTTCTCTTATCATTGTTGGAATAGTGAAGATTAAATGAGATAAATATGAAATATGTTTGGCATATTGTAAATGATAAGTGGTATCTTTTGTTTTTGATGTATTTATTATTACTATTATTATTGTCATTATTATAGTTATTGATGATGGTGGATTCATATTGAATAGGAAAGCAATTAAATCCAGAATTATTATTATTATTTTAATTATTATTTATTTAAAAAAATTCAAGTATAATTAACATACAATGTTACTTTACTTCCAGGTGTATGATGTAATGATTCAGCAATTTCAACATTACTCAGTGCTCATCATAAGTGTACCCTTAATCTCCTTCACCTATATTACCCAGCCCCCAACCAAGTGCCATTTGGCAACCACTAGTTTGTTTTCTGTATTTGAGTCTGTATTTTTGTTTGTCTCTTTTTTCTTTGTTCATTTGTTGTGTTTCTTAAATTCCACATATGAGTGAAACCATATGGTATTTATCTTCTCTGAATGACTTATTTATTATACCCTCTAGATCTATCCATGTTGCTGCAAATGACAAGATTACATTTTTTATGACTGAGTAATATTCCATTATATATAAATACATCTTCTTTATCCATTCGTCTATGGATGGACACTTGAGTTTCTTCCAAATCTAAGCTAGTGTACATAGGGGGGAAATACACGTAGGGATGCATATATCTTTTGGATTTAGTGTTTTCATTTTCTTTGGGTATATACCCAGTAGTGGAATTACTAGATTATACAGTAATTCTTTTTTTTTAATTTTTTGATGACCCCCCATGCTGTTTTCCACAGTGGTTGCACCAGTCTGCATTCCTACCGACAGTGCACAAAAGTTTCTTTTTCTCCACCCTTGTCAACATTTGTTGTTTCTTGTGTTTTGGTTTTAGCCATTCTGACAGATGTGAGGTGATATCTCATTGTAGTTATGACATTCATTTCCATGATGATTACAGATATGGAGCACTTTTCATGTGTCTGTTGACCATCTTTATGCTTTCTTTGGAAAAATGTCTATTCATGTTTTCTGCATATTTTTTAATTGGATTATTTGATTTTTGGTGTTGAGTTGTATAAGTTCATTATATATTTTGCATATTAACTCCTTACTGAATATATTACTTACAAATATCTTCTCCCATTCAGCAGATTGTTTTTTGTTTTGTTCATGGTTTCCTCAACTCTGCTAAAGCTTTTTATTTTGGTGTAGTCCCAATAGTTCACTTTTGCTTTTCTTACCTTGCTAAAGAAGACATAGTTAGAAAAATGTTTCTGTGGCTGATGTCAGAGAAATTACTTCCCATGTTTTCTTCTAGGAATTTTATGGTTGCAGGTCTCACATTTACATCTTTAATCCATTTTGAGTTTATTTTTATGTATGATGTAAGAAAGTGGTCCAGTTTCATTCTTTTGCATGTAGCTGTCCAGTTTTCCCAGAACCATCTGTTGAAGAGGCAAGCTTTTTCCCATTGCATATTCTCTTTTGTTGTTGAAGATTAATTGACCATATAAGTGTGGGTTTATTCCTGGGCTCCCTATTCTGTTGTATTGATATATGTGCCTATTTTTGTGCCAGTATCATGTTGTTTTCATTACTACAGCTTCGTAATATATACTGAAATCTGAGATTGTTATACCTCCATTTTTGTCCTTCTTTTCCAAGCCTGTAAAGTTAGAATTATTTTTAGACCAAGAAGGTATTGTTGGAACAAAATTCATGATGAGAACAAATATCAGATTCAGGAGTGAGTGAAAAGAAGAATTAGACAAACTAGGAATTAAAGTCACAAAAAAAAGAAATTTCCAATTCAACCTGAATTTATACAAGATTCCACCAATTATGTGTATAAATGATGCATATTAACCATAATACTTGAAATCTACTGGCTTTTTTCCCCATATACTGATGCATGGCCTCAATCCTCTCTAAAGTGCTACCACCAATTACTCTCCAAACCATTTATAGAAGTGTCTAGGTATGTTTCACCTGGTGCTCATAAATACATATGCTCCCTCCTCGCACCATCACCACTCAGCCAGTCCACTGGGCTGATGCTGGAGACTGTAGTCTTGACTTGGCCATGTAGTCCCTGCTAGGTGTTAGTGCTAATTCTGCCAGGCACCATAGCTTCTCCTAGACACCATTGCTAAAAAAAAAAATACAATACTCACAGTGCCAAAGTTCTACAAAAGTTGGTTATGAGGTAAAGAATACTTTTCTTCTTTCCTGTAATAATTTCAAAAGGAAGACAGTGCTGTTTTGCCCCAGTTGTCTTGCAGGTGTTTTTAGTGAAATAGACTTTTCAGTTTTGTATATATCCCTCTTGTTCTCCATAGATCCCATACATAAGTATTTTTAAGGGCCAAGAGAAGAGACAAATCAGAATTAGAAGCACAATATTATACTCAGAATTGTTATCCTCTTTCAAGGATTAAGGATTCATTCTGGATTAAAAATTTTTGCCCTTTTTCTTTTTTTCTATGCAGAATTACCCAAAAGATACCTAGGTTCCTCTGCAAATGCTCTTCTGTCAGGCAATCCCCTTATTTCACCAAATAAACTCAGAAACATCTGAATGGCCACTTAACTTTAAAAATCTGGTGTTCTATATCCTTTGAAGATAGTCTGGAGCCAGCTCTTTGGACATCTTGTTAGGATGGAGTCAGTGGTTGGAGTTGAAAGAAGCCCTGGGATGGAAGGACAAAACCAAAATAGTGGGTGATGCCAGGGTCAGAGGACAAGCTAAGTCTAAAACCAGACTGCATTCCAAATAGAAAGAGCATAAACAAGTGTACCACATTCCAGTGTGGTCAGAAGTGGTTTTGAATGCAAAGTAAAGACAAAGCCAAGAGTATGGCAAGAGAGAAATCAGAAGTATAGTCAGGTCCAGTTCAAACTGGGAGAGTACTGAATAATTACCTAATGTATTTGCTAAATTTTTTTTTGCAGTCCAGTGAGGTCAAGATCAGTGGTTGCATCAGCCTGGTTTGAAGGGTCAGATGTAAGAGCAACACACTTATTTTAATATTTTTAACATCTTTCCTGGATGAACAGAAATTAGGGCTGTGCTGTACTCACTTGGTGGAAATCCCTGATATATTCTCGAACATTAAAAACAATTATATAACATTAGTAGGATTTTTAAAATATAGAGATAGATTTGAACGACTTTGTAGAATATATTGGCAGAGTAGGAGGACCCTAGGCTCATCTTTCCCATTAAGATAACATTCAAATCAGGGGCACCTGAGTGGCTCAGTCAGTTAAGCATCTGACTTCTGCTCAGGTCATGATCTCATGGCTGGTGGGTTCAAGCCCCACGTTGGGATCTGTGTTAACAGCTCAGAGCCTGGAGCCTGCTTCAGATCCTGTGTCTCCCTCTCTCTCTGCCCCTACCCTGCTCTTGCTCTCTCTCTCTCTCTCTCTCTCTCTCACTCTCTCAAAAATAAACATTAAAAAAGATAACATTCAAATCATTCTAAATACCCCAGAAATCAATTTGAAGACTGAAAGAACAAACTCCACAACTAAAGGGAGTGAAGGGACCACACCAAAGAAGGTAGTAAGTGTGGAGACATGGTTTAGTGGAGAAATGAATCACAGGCGCTTTGCATGGGAGGCAGCTGTGGTTGTGAAGGGTGAGAGAGAATGAGAACACAAGGGAACGCAAAAGGAGAACATTTCCTGAAAGCGATTTGCTGGGAAAATGAGAGAGGCAGATGTTTGTGAACTCTTGAAACCAGTGGCAGGAGGGCTTGGGAGGACTTAAAGCCTATAGTTTTCAAGGTCAGTGGGCTTGTCTAGGATAGAGTTTAGAGTCCTGAGGACACTGCCCTGCTAATAGAGAGAAAGCATGAAAACAACCCAGGAGGCTGATGGCATGGAAACAGAAATTTGAGCAACACCTGGGGACACACAGGGGCGAGGTTACTTGCTCTTCTTTGAGCATGTCCCTAAGAATCAGCATTCATGGAGATGCCTATCTGAGGGCAAGGGAGTTGGTCAGTACCTCTTCCCTACCTTGCCCCTCAGCATAAACACAGAGCAACATTCAGGAAGCACCGCAGTGCTGACACTGGCTAATGAACTTGCTTACACCAACTCCTACATTCCTGTTCTTGGGTGGAATTTTCCTTCTCAGTCAAGCCTGCCTCAGTCCCAGTGCAGTGGACCCCTTCCTTAGAAGACCAGCAGAAAACCCTTCCCACACCATGTCTCCCAACCAGAGAGTTCTGCAGGGCTTCAGTTCTAGTAGAAGTAGTATCAGGTCATATTTAATGAGCAGACAAGAGCACACCTTGTTAAAACTCACCACAGTCTGTGCAAGGGCCAAACACGGACCATGGCAGGCAAAGAGAGATTCTTCTGACAACTGGCCTGAAAGATAGACTACCCAGAACACAACAGTATAGCACATGCAGCACTCACTGGAGACACTCCCTGAACCAACAGGACCTGTACACTACATGAACTCTTCTTCCTAAAGCCATTATTCTCAGGAGCAGGAAACATAAATAGCTTTTTTCACACAAAGAAGAAAGCAGACAGACAGAATGCCAATTTGGAATGAATTCATCCCATATTAAACAACAAAATAAGTCCACAGCTAGATTCCAAGTGACATAGATGTAAGGTATATGCCAGATAGAAAATTTAAAGCACTTCCAAGATAGATCATATACTGGGTCACAAAACAGCCCTTCATAAGTTTACAAGAATTGAAATTATACCATGCATACTTTCAGACCACAATGCTATCAAGCTTGAAATCAACCACAGAAAAAAGTCTGGAAAACCTCCAAAAGCATGGAGGTTAAAGAACACCCTACTAACGAATGAGTGGGTCAACCAGGCAATT
>NW_024420361.1:3626510-3640693 GCF_014898765.1 Herpailurus yagouaroundi
GCGGCTGCACCAATTTGCATTCCCACCAACAGTGCAAGAGGGTTCCCGTTTCTCCACATCCTCTCCAGCATCTATAGTCTCCTGATTTGTTCATTTTGGCCACTCTGACTGGCATGAGGTGATACCTGAGTGTGGTTTTGATTTGTATTTCCCTGATAAGGAGCGACGCTGAACATCTTTTCATGTGCCTGTTGGCCATAGGATGTAGAGTTCTAAATATACCAGTCAAGTCCATCTGGTCCAGTGCATCATTCAGGGCCATTGTTTATTGATTTTCTTCTAGATGATCTGTCCATTGTTGTAAGTGGAGTATTAAAGTCCCCTGCTATTACCACATTCTTGCCAATAAAATAGCTTATGTTTGTGATTAATTGTTTTATGTATTTGGGTGCTTTCGAATTTGGTGCATAGACATTTATAATTGTTAGTTCTTCCTGATGGATAGACCCTGTAAATATATAATGCCCTTCTTCATCTCTTGTTACAGCCTTTAATTTAAAGTCTAGTTTGTCTGATATAAGTATGGCTACTCCAGCTTTCCTTGACTCCCAGTAGCATGGTAGATATTTCTCCAGTCCCTCACTTTCAATCTGAAGGTGTCCTCAGGTATAAAATGGGTCTCTTGTAGACAGCAAATACATGGGTCTTGTTTGTTTTTTTTTTTCAATCCATTCTGATACCCTATGTCTTTTGGTTGGAACATTTAGTCCATGTACATTCAGTGTTGTTATTGAAAGATATCCGTTTAGATTCTTTGTGTTATCTGTAGGTTTCGTGCTTGCAGTGATGTCTCTGGTACTTTGTGGTCCTTGCAACATTTCACTCAGAGTCCCCATTAGGATCTCTTGTAGGGCTGGTTTAGTGGTAATGAATCCCTTCAGTTTTTGTTTGTTTGGGAAAACCTTTATCTCTCCTTCTATTCTGAATGACAGGCTTGCTGGATAAAGGATTCTTGGCTGCATATTTTTCCTGTTCATCACATTGAAGATTTCCTGCCATTCCTTTCTGGCCTGCCAAGTTTCAGTAGATAAGTCTGCTACTGCCTTTTTGTGTCTACCTTTGTATGTTAATGCCCATTTATCCCTAGCTGCTTTCAGAATTATCTCTTTATCCTTGTATTTTTCCAGCTTCACTATGATATGTCATGCAGAAGATCAAGTTACGTATGAAGGGAGTTCTCTGTGCCTCTCGGATTTCAATGCCTGTTTGCCCCCCCAGATTGGAGAAGTTCTCAGCTATGATTTGTTCAAGTACACCTCTTTCTCTCTCTTTTCTTCTGGAATTCCTATGATACAGATATTGTTCCCTTTGATTGCATCACTTAGCTCTCTAATTCTCCCCTCATACTCTTGTATTTTTTTATTTTTTTATTTTTTTATTTTTTCTCAGATTCCTCTTTTTCCATAATTTTATATTCTAATTCACCTATTCTCCCCTCTGCCTCTTCAATCTGCATTGTGGCCACCTCCATTTTATTTTGTACCTCATTTGTAGCATTTTTTAATTCATCATGACTGTTTTTTAATTCATTAATCTCTGCAGCAAGATTCTCTACTGTATTCTATGCCTTTTTCAAGCCCAGTGATTAATCTTATGACTATTATTCTCAATTCTTGTTCAGTTACATTGCTTATATCTGTTTGATCAATTCTTTAGCTGTCTCTTCTTCATGGAATTTCTTTTGAGGACAATTCTTCCTTTTCATCATTTTGGCTAGATTTCTGTCCCTCATGAGTTTTATGTTTGTTATGTGCTCTGCACCTGCAATCACTGCTATAATAAAGGGGGAGGGAGATCTTACACTGCCCATGGCCTGATCCTTCAGGAAGTGTTTTTTGGAAAGTTTTACTTGGTCTCTGTTGTTGTGATTTTGATTATTTTATCTCCTTACTCATAGTGACGTTTTGGACCCTCCACCTGGTGTGCTTTGATTTGTTCCTTGAAGTAACCCTCGAAAGGAAAACAAACAGACAGACAAACAGGAAACAAAACCATGCAAACATACAAAGAAATAAAACAAAAAACAAACAAATGAACAAAAGCAACAACAAAAATCCAAAAGTAAAAACAAAGCAGAAACACCAGCTACAAGTAAAAAATAGGGTAGAGGCCGTGCTGATGGAAGAACACATAAAAAGAGAGAAATGACAGGGGCAGGGGGAAAAGAAAAAAAAAATAAACATTGACCAGGCAGAGAGACTAAATGGCACAATCCACAGAGAGAGAAAGGAAAATAAAGAAGGAAGCAGGGAAAAAGAAATGAAGATGGAGTACCCACTATATGGCTTGATTATTCCAAAGAGAGAGAAAGGAAATGGAAGGTGTAGAACATGTATCAAGAGAATGGGTTAAATAGGTCTGCTTAAACAAACCAACAACCAGAATAACCAGCCTAGAAAAGGGAAGAGATAAGAAGGAGAAAAGGAAGGAAGAACATATCTAAATAACAAGAATTGTCCTAGAATTAATCCAAGCAATGCCGCAGAGCTGATTTGGAGGAGTGGGCTATCTGTTCCTTAGCGTCTATCCAGCTCCAGTAGATTTGAAGTTACCTGGTGAGGAAGGGTGTGGTTTGGGGTAGGCGGGTCTGCCTCCATGTTGGGCCCCACAGAAGATCCTGCCTTGGTGGTGGTGGGAAGAAAAATGTGACCCCCCCAGACTCTTTTCCATGGACCCAGTGTCCCAAATCACTCCATTTGAGCCATCCTCACTGTGCCAAGAGCACAGATGAGGTGGTTTGTCTCACTCTGCTGACCCCCGTGCCCTGGTACTTTCTTGGGATTTAAACTCCCACACCATTTGCCCTGGCACTGGGGAAGCGCCTCTCTATGCTGCCTGATATGTGGTCCTGGCTTGTTTTGTCCTGTCCCACCACACTTCAGGGAGGGAGCTGCTTTCTCCTACTGCAGACTGTGCCTCTGACCTACCACCAAACCCAGGGGTTGCTCCCCTCCTCCCCAGGTGTGTGAACAGGGCAGCCAGCCCCAGTCAGGAGACAGCCCTTCTGTTAGAGATAGGATCCCTCTCCGTCCTGATCTGAGGCTTTTCTCTTGTCCAGATACAGTCTTATGCTTCTCCAGCCACTCTTTCTCTTCCCTTTGTCTCTCCCCAGAAGGGGATCCCTCCCCTCCGTGCCTACTTGGCCCATTTCATCTCTCCTCGTTCGCAATCACCCACCTATGGCCCATCAGGTTGTCCTGGTGTCTCCCTGGTAGACTCAGTCTCTTCCTCCCAGACTCCTGTGGTTCAAATCCTTTGACTTCAACCTTTCTTTGTTTGAGAGACCTGGAAAGTACAGATCCTCTTACTTCTCTGCGATGTTGGATGATTACCGCTTTTAGTGTTAACCATGAACACCGTGATCCTTTTTCACCCATTTATATTTCCTTTTATATGTTAATAGAGTTTTAAGATTTCCTCATATGGTTCATTCACATTACTTGTTTAGTTACTGCCTGGGTATTTTATCTTCTTGGTTACTTTATAAATTTATTTGTTCTTTTTCATTAAGAATCTGTTTCTTTGTCTCCCCTTCTTTTTTTACTTTGCTCATTGTTTTTCTTTTCTTAAATTCCACATATGAGTGAAATAATTTGTATTTGTCTTTCTTTGACTTATTTCACTTAGCATTATACTCTATAGCTCAATCCATATTGTTGCAAATGGCAAATGCTTTGTAAATTGAATCTTTTTGGTGCACCTGGGTGGGTTGGTCACCACAAGCGACCAACTTCAGCTCAGGTCATGATCTCACGGCTTGTGGGTTCCAACTCTGCATCAGGCTCTGTGCTGATAGCTCAGAGACTGGAGCCTGCTTTGGATTCTGTGTTTCCTTCTCTGCCCCTCCCTCACTCATGCTCTGCCTCTCTCTTCTTCTTAAAAATAAACAAATATTAAAAATTTTTAAATAAAATGAATCTTTTCTTACATTATATATTTTAACTGTATTGGTGAGTTATCAGAGAGCAGTTTGGAGCTATCGTACTTGGTAACAGTGAACTATATGGAATGGCACATCATGAAATTTATTTTTTTATTTCATAAATGAAATACAGAGGTTTACCCTCTGGTGCTGGTATATTTGCTCCATCATCATCAAAGCCCAAGTTTGTTGTTGTTGTTGTTGTTGTTGTTATTGTTGTTTGCCGCATTGCTTTGCCATATGTAGCACATTTCTACATGCTATGATATGCTGCATGAATGGTTCCAAATAACAGCACCAACTCCGTTCTTCCCAACAGGGTGATTTTGTTCCACATCTCCCGATGGCATGTATTCTGTCTGCATTTTAGACAGCAAGAAGGTGAAAAAGGACAAGAAGTATGAGATCTTCTGCTGTTTAAGGACGCTTCTTGGAAAACCTATACATTTTCCTTTGTCTCATTGGCCAGAATTTAGTTACATAACTACTCAGAGATGTAAAGAGGCTGCAAAATATCCTCTCTTCAGAGAGGTGTTATGCCCACCTTAAAAATATGGTTTTGTTACTAAAGAAAAAAGGTGGGGAAGCAATGATGAGGTAGACAACCAGCAGTCATTCCCATCCTTTTGCATGTACTCTTGCTTCCTTCAAACTGCAACCAAAGCATTTTCTGAAACACATATTAAATTCACCCATTTCCTTACACATGGTGCATGATGGTGTCAAAAACCCTACATTGCCTTGATATCACTTTTTTTCTAGATTCTTCTACCCCTCTTTTCATCTTGCTTTCTGCACTCAAGCCACTCTGTATTTAAGTTTTACAACCATGCTATGGAATCTTTTGCCTCACAACCTTTGCCCATGTAGTTCTCTCTGCTTTGGATGCTTTTCCCTCTAGCTACTTCCTTTAGCCAACCCTTATTTTCCTTTTAGATCTCAGATTAAAGGTCACTACCTAAAGGGGTAGTGGGGATCATATATCTCCCATTATATGGTTTCATAGTACTTTTATTTTTTACTTCATAACATTTATTTGTTTGCAATTTTACATTTGTGTAATTATTTCATTAAGTAATTACTTCTCCCAGTGGATTGTAATTCCATGATATCAGAAGCAATGTGTTTTTAGCTTATTTATGTATACACAGTGCCATGAACAGTGCTTAGAACATAGGAGGTGATTAATAAACATGTATTGAATGAATTAATTAAATCTATCGTAACATCATACCATGGATGTTTGGGGATCAGGAGCTGATATAGTAGTCCCTCTAGTTTTTCCAGTCCAGGATTTTAAAAGGTCACTGTGGGTAGAGCATAATACTCAGGAACTTATCATTCAAAATGAACATAGTCTTAGGCAACAAATTTCAGGGTGTGGTCATGGTAATGGGTTATTAAAATTAAGTGAAGATGTGGATGGTTTGAGTCATGCAGTTAAAAAAAATATCTGAGTTAAAGTATTGGATAAATTGCCTTCAGTGTGTCCATGATTATCACAATAATGAGGGCAGAGAGAAAGAATGTGAACCAGGTGCCACAGTCTCCAGTGAATGTGAGAAATTAATCAGGCAGTTGATAAAGGGACAGAAACAAGGTGGGGCAGGATACTGTAGCTAGATGGCAGGAGTTTCAAAGGTAGAAAGAAAGGCTTTTCCAGAAATGTGGAAGAGTAGTCATGTAGAGGTGGCAACAGGAAGAATGCTAACCCAGTCTGCAGCTATGCGATATGTGTACCCTATGAGAATAAACAGCTTTAATGCAAAAGGGTGGAAGTGAGAGTGATGTCCTCTAGTAATAGCCAGGCTTCAGTCAAGATGAGGAGGCAGAGAGGGAGTTTGGAGAAGAGGAAGAAAAGACAAGGGAATTTGGTTTATAATGAAAGAGGATTCCAGAGCACAATAGAAGCACTGGGAGGGAGGACAGCAGTGGGGAGGATGAGTCAAGGAGAAGAGCAAGAAAAGAAGGTAGGTAGAAGGGAAATGCCTTTAGAGGGCTTGTATCTGGATCACTGGTCAAATATGATTACTAAGAGGTATTTTGTGTTAAGTTCCTGACAAGTATAATCTGAGAGCCATCTGGTATCAGAGGACTAATGAGTCTATTTGGCTGTGACTTAGGCATCAGTCTGTAGCTTTTCCTCAGTGACCAAACCAAAAGTTTGAGAGGAATTATTTTTTTAGGCCCAAAAAGAGTTGAAATGAATGCAGCATGGATTGTTAGGGGTGAGTATTCACCAGGTCAGAGAAAACCCTGTTATCCAATAAACTCTCTTGCTGCCAACACCTCCTATTTACAATACTAAAACATTATTTCACAATCATCTTAATTGAAATGAATCAATTTTCCTTCTAATTTTTTATCTTTTTTTTCTCTAAAATTTGCTCAATGATAGTCTTCTTTACTGTCCGTGTAGCAGTTTCCAGCTTATCCTTTCCTAAGCTTTCTCCTTCCTATAATTTGGCAAGTGTAGAGAAATGGAAAAGCTGTCCTTTTAGGAATATAACATGCTTCATTACTCTAATATGTCACTGACTATAAGACATACTGTTATTTTAGGTTCCACTAAGAAAGAAAAAATGCTGCCAATTAATCTGTGATACAATGGTTTTTAAAAATCAACTAGAGGCTTTATTTTACACTTATTTTAAGAACTCGATTAAGACCATTTAGATAGGTTTTTAGTATATATCACTCTTATAAATGCATGAGTGGAAATATAAGCAAAACACATAAGTGAGGGATTCCTAAACTTCTTCACATTCAGCCTAGCTTTTTTTCAGTCATAGTTTGACTCAGTTATTGATGTCCTTGTATTTTTACAAAGAATCATTCTCTATATAATTAAGAACATTGATGATGAATCATTTAAAAACAACAAAAACCAAGGGGAAGTGGTCCACTGTTGTCTCTGAGGTTTTCCTCTAACTCACTGACGCTCATTCTGCAAGTCTTAATGCTGGCATTTACTCTTCCAGTGGTACATATTTGTTTCACTAATGTCAAATTACACCCCACTGTTCCATTTTCATACCTTTCTGCTTACACAATAACATTTTGTTCTGATGATTACAGGCAGTGTAATATTTTTGAAGATATTTTAAATGGCAATTAACACATGTAGTACCAACAGTGCGTATAACTCAATTGAAGTGTTTATATCATGAACAGCTATGACCAGGTTTCCACATGTACATGCAATGACAACTGTATCATAATAGCTACCTGGCCAATATTAGCTATAAGACACAATTGTTGAAAGTAAATCCTGATGTCAGAAATATATAATTTGTTGGAAGTCAATCTTAATTTCAGAGATTTGTTATGGAGAAAATATGCAAAATAGTGTGTCTTAGAACTGATTAAATGTGGTATTTACATGAGAATTAATCCTAAGAGAGACCATTAAGATTTACCAAGTTCACCCAAGGCAATGAAGTAAGGTCAGAGGAAGGCACTGGATGGGAATATCAAATATCTTCTAGACTGGTAACCTTGGACTCCTGAATCCCTGGGTGAGGGGACTACTCTCAGTGCAAACATTAGTGAGCACCAATCTATTTGAGTAGATTAATAGCACTGTCATTCGTGGTGACAAGAGACATACCATATTAGGCCTAAGAAGGAGAGGCATCTCATTAATTAGGTATCCTTATTCCATTTCTAACCCCCTTCTCCCTTGCTACTTATAGAAACTAGAAAGTAGAAAACTCAATTTTCTACACTCACTTGCAGATAGGAGGGGCAATGTGACTCTGTTCTAGTAGTGAGACAACAAGCAGAAGTCTGACACTGACTCTTTCTTCTCTCTGCCTTAAATGTAAACATATCTGGAGCTTCAGCAGCCATCTTATAACAATAGGATGACAAGCATGAAGATGAAAGTCTATATGGTATGAATAGTGGGTCAGAAAAAAAATAGAATTTCCTTGGGTTCATTGGGAACAACCTTGGGCCCATTGTTGAACAACTAAATAAACACCAGCAATGACCTACATCTAGACTTGCTTTTAAGATTTGCTTTTATGTGGAAAAATAGGTCATTCATTTCCTTAAACTCCAATTGGTTAGTTTGTAACTTGCATCTGAACATGTTTTTTAAATAATATGGAGGCAAGTGGCAGCTGTCACTGAGGGGCCAAATGTTCTAATTTGTGGGACATGTGTAGATCACCCACTTTCCCCATCCCTCCTCTTTTAAAGGAAATTCTGAGTATCTGGGGAGAAAATGATGGTCTGTACTTCCCTCAAAATAGCCATGGATATTCATTATAAATTTTTTGAGGAAATTTGGAAAACCATCATGTTAGTCTGCGATGGACTATGTTTTTAAAAAGTAAAAGTATTTGCAATTTATGTTATTTCTTCTGAAATTGGGCCCTCAAAATATCCTCCAAATACTTTCTCAAATAAAAATACCTATGATTTACCTAATGTTTTCATTTTCAACTCACAGAGATAATTTATTGTTTCAGGAATATGTTAATTACATAGTACACAGATCTGCATTTATAATTCAACAAATATGCCAGCAAATCTTATTACCCACTCTTCTTTGAAAATGTAGCCTGTGACATACTTCAAAAACTGAAGAGCCCTGCTGAACTGGGACCATTTCTCCCAACTATCACCTACAGGGACAGGAGAATAAATTTAATGTCATTCTGCAACATGCCACTAACAATGGGGAAGAAAAATCCTGATCTTCTAGATAAAATACTAGCTTTCAATAGCCTAAAATTAACAGATTAATATTCCAGTATAGACCACAATGTAGATTTATTTTCAGAGAATCTTTATATAAATTACATTGGAGGTACATTAGGTTTCAAAGATAGAAAAGACTGGAGATTCTATGGTTTTAATTCATTATATAGCACAAAAATGTCAAACATCTAAAAGATGAAATAAACAAATATAGGAGAGAAGTTTAAAATTACAAAGAAACAGATAGCTCTGGAGTTCCTGATGTATAAGTATCATTACCATCATCATGCTTTACATATTGAGTTTAGATGAATCCAGTCTTAACAGTGTGACAAGTGGCCAAATACAATAATCTACTGTTTGTACAGAAACCTCCTTACAGTTTGTTATGTGTGTAGAAGCATTTCTTTCTGAAATGATGTTCAAGTAAGATAAATTATGAATAGATGATGTCTAGTTTACAAGCAAGGAGGCCATTTAGTGCCAGAACTAGTTTTAGTCTGACAGTCTTAAATTTATAGCTTTACTTTTCTCCTCTGCCATTGTCTGATATTTCTTTTAGTATTTCTCTTAGTTGTTTGTGATATTTGTATTTCTTAATATTTCTACCCAGATAGTCAATAAGTGGCTTTGATTTAAAAAAAATCAGTATAGAACAAAAATGGGATGGTATTTTTGGACTATATCCAGTGTCTACAAATAATTCAGGGTTTTCTCTAACAAGTCCAGTATGAAATACGTTATGGATCAGATAGACACAACTGTGTTTTAAAGTTAGTATTGCTTATAAAGTCATTGATGATATTACAATTCTAAGGAAAGGATTCATAAGTCAAAGAGGGAATTGGTCCAAAATGGAAGCCTGAGATTACCAGAATTCAGTTACAATTTTAAGAACTTGAAACTAATATAACATTGTAGGTCAATGATATTTCAGTAAGTAAACAAAAAATTTTATGAAGCACCTAGAAAGTGATTTTCATACAGAGTCTGTTCTTAAGGAGCTTACGTTTTAGTGAGGAATCAAAAGATGTAAAATTAAAAACAAAGAATGTTAATGCAGTGGGTTAAGTGTTATGATTAAAACAATCCCACAGTCCTAAGAGAATACAGAGGAACAGTACCTAACCCAGGCTGGGACATAGCATGGGAGATATCTTGATAAATGTTAGGATGAGGCACGTACACTGGCTCTCAAAGGAAGAGTTAGCACTATCTAGGAATTAATTGTAAGGTGTGATGAAAGAAGTAGACAAAAAGTTTCCTGGTAGAGAGTTCAGAAATAGTATGGTATGGGCACAGAAGCACACTCAGATCGGTTCTATTGGAACAGAAAGAAGGGGAAAGAGAGATGAGCAGAGACTAGATCATGAAGGCCTTGGAGGCCAGGTTATGAAGCTTGGATTTTATCCTCTGGCAATTTGTTACACTGGGGTTTTTCAAGACTAGTTAACACATATGCCAATGCACAGGGCACTTGTTGGGATGAGCACTGGATGTTGTATGAAAACCAATTTGACAATAAATTATATTTAGAAAAAAGGCACAGGGCAAACATAGTGTGTGTTTATGAGGCATCCATTTTATTTGAAGGTAAATAATTTGAAACATTATTTCTATATTAAAATAAACACATATTATCATTTTTAGTTAAAAATTACCAGTGAACAAATTAAAGATAAAACACAAGACTTCAAAGAATTTTCAAACTTCTAGTCCTTGTCATCACCTTCCACCCTACCTTTATTTTAGGGTTTGTGTAAAGGTTTTTCTTTCTTGCATGATATTTCAGAAGTTTTAGATTTACAGCTCTAAACTATGGGCAGGCATTGAAGGATTTTGTGCAAGGTGAGGAATGGCAAGGTGAGACCTATGTTTTAGATTGCCATGACAGTTGTGTGAAGGGTGGATTTGCCCAGGGATAGGAGAGCAAGGCAGGAGGATAGCTTAGAGGTCTATTACAACAGTGGAGATCAGGGAGGGGTCGTGGTGGATGGAAAAGAGGGTACAGAGATAAGAAAGATTTTATAGGTAAAATTGGAAGAATTTAATGAAATATTGGAAGTTAGGAAGAGGGAGTATTTAGAAAATACTCCAATTTCTGTCTTGAATATTGGGGTAGATAGAGTTCATAGGTGGAAGATCTGGCTTTAAGGAAAAGATAACCTCTTTATGTTGAATGTAATGAGTGGGAGATGCCTGGCAAGACTTGAAGGTTGAAGCTTTGTCTGACCCACATAGGTTATAAGATATGGAGATGTTGTTCCTTTCAGCTTTCAGCATGGTTGTATATTTTTAGAGCAACTAGAGTCCCCAGTGGTCAGGCTGCACTACCTCATGTGTACTACATGTGTAACTCATGTGTACTACCTCATGCGTTAAACCCAATGTGTTGCATAATTATTTCTGTTTTCTATATGTGTCATATCATAAAAAAAATTTGGAAGCAACAGTTTAGATGATGGTGCCAGTTGGCTGTTGAATACAAAAGTATGAAACTCAGTAGAGTTATCAAGGATTAAGATATAGATTTGGGTATAATCCACACACAGAGGCTAATTAAAACCAGGGAAGTGCTAAGATGAAGAGATACACAGGAAATAGTCTACAAATGACCAGTCAGAGATGTCCAATGGAGTTAATTCTAGGTATTTCTGCTGGTTAATAGTACATTAAATAATAAAAATAACAACAGTTTACATTTTTGAGCACTTAATATGTGGCAGGCATTGTTTTGAGCACTTTACATTTATTAATTAATTCTAACAGCAATCCCACAAAATAGTAAGCATTATTTGCTATCCCCATTTGACAGAGGAGAGAACTGAAGTACTGAGATGTTAAATAATTTACCCAAAGTCCCATAGCTAGGAACTAGAAGACCCAGGGATTGATGCTATTAACCAGTTAAATCATGTATCTCACTCTACTTGTTCTATATCTGTGCTCAACAAGCAAGCTTCTGATTATGTTTTGATTTCCTATGTAAGCTACTGAGAGAGAATGGACTGATCAGAAGATGAGTAATTTGATCTCTTTGGCAAATATAACTATCATAAAATAATGGGCCAATGTTCTGGTTCAGATGCCAGTCTTTGGTGAAGTTGGTGAGTTTGTAAGCTCTTTGGAAACTAACCAGCTTTAGAAATACAGACAGGACTGAAAGTTTGACCTTGAAAAACAGATTGACAGACCCTATACTCTGATAAATATCAGCACAAAATATTTCTAGGCAGTCAAAAGACTTCTGGTAAGGCCTGACATAATTTTCGTTTGCACTTTAAACTATAGAAGCTGGAAAAAGGGGTGGGGGTAAGGCAAACTGAATGAAAGAGATATGAGTGCTGCTTTCTATATGTGGAACCAGCTAAATGCAGTGATTCTGCTCACCAGGATGTACACAAAGTGAGGAGGAACCCAACTTCAATTCAATAAATACAGCAAATAGCTTGACACAAATTAATCCTAGAAATACTGCATTTAGAGCCAATTATGTGTGACTGACAAGGAGTAAACCCAGTATGTTCATACATGTAGTTTATGTTTGCTTTTTAACATCTGCCTATGAGGTCTCCAGTCAAATTGAAAGGTCAGGAGCCCAGGCCAGAGAAATGTAAATCACAATTGGATTGAAACTCAGAAAAAAATAATATTGTTAATTGGTGAGTTTGGGGAGCTCAGAATTGTTTTTCCCTTCACCTTAGAATAAAGAGGGTATATTTCTCTTGGCAATGCTGCAAAACTCTATGCTGTCTCTGTACACTTTCTTAAGTAAATATATTTTGAAGTAATCAAGAATCAAGGAGAAAAGGACAAAGGGAAAAGTTCAAAAATTATTAAAAAATAAATGTTACATGAGATTTTGTATCTTATGTATAAATACTGTCTGCTAAGCAAGTTACTTAAGCTCTCCAAATCTCAGTTTCCTCATATATAAAATTTGGATAATGGTAGCTACTTCTTAGGATGGAGACTGAATAAAATAATTTGTAATGATGTCTAGCTCACAGTGCTTGATATATGTCAGAAAATCAATAAAAGGTGACTATTACAAGCTTCATGCAAGTCTTCTTACACATAATGATTAGAGCCTTCCTTTGAAAATGTAAGTCATCTCACTGCTAATCACAGAGAGTGTTGACTTCTTAGAAGTATTTTGAACAAAGTTTTTGGGGTGTACTTAATCTCAGTATTTCTTTTTTTTAAAATTATATTCAAGTTCTTCACATATAATGTAATATTGGTTTCAGGTTTAGAATTTAATGATTCATCACTTACATATAACACCCAGTGCTCTCTCAGTATCTCCTTTAAAATGCAATGTAGCCATTGCCTGGTAGATTTCAGACTGGTGACCTATATGACCTTGTCACTTCAGTGCCTCTTGTTTGTATACAGGTTTCAGTTGGTGGCATGATCCCATATTAAAATTATTCTTAGGCAATGAAAACTTACTTTTTGTTTCCTTTTTTCAATTTTCTATTTCCTCTGAACCCAGACCTGCCTTATACTGCCATCTCCTGTAAATGTCTGGTCTTGAACAATTTCTCAATGTATATAAGGGTATTTTGCTGGTCTGTGGCTTGCTTGTTATTAGATATCAGGGTCTACATGTTGGTTTTGATCTCCCTAGTTTTTTTTTCTTTTAGACTGTACTCTGACTAAACACTGAACTATAAACATGCGGATTTTCTAGAGTGCCTCACTTCATCTTTGGGCAGTAAAATCAACAGAGGTGTTGCAAAAGAAAATGGTCAATAAAGATTGAGCTTGTTTTTCTCCCATAGCAATTTCAGCTGGTTATAAGCCTAGTAAGACAAATGCAATTTTATATATTATCAAACTTAATGCAGCTAAACTATGGTAGATCATTTCCTTCAAAGATCATTGGGGGAAGAACACTCTTACTGAAATGGGAAGCTGAGGAGAGAGGGAAGATCGCAGCGTAGGAGGACGCTGGGCTTACTGCCAGTCCTGCTGATTACTTAGATTCCACCTACACCTGCCTAAATACCCAGAAAACCGCCAGAGGATTAGCAGAACAGAGTCTCCAGAGCCAAGCTCAAAGAGAGGCCCACGGAAGAGGGTAGGAAGGGCGGCGAGGCGGTGCGCACTCTACGGACTGGCGGGAGGGAGCCAGGGCGGAGGGGCGGCTTGCCAGCCAAGCAGAGCCCCCAAGTCTGGCTGGCAAAGCGGAGGGGCCTGACGGACTGTGTTCCGACAGCAAGCGTGACTTAGCATCTGGGAGGTCATAAGTTAACAGCTCTGCTCAGAAAGCGGGAAGGCTGGAGGACAAAGGGAGGGAGAGCTGCTGAGCCCCCAGACGACAGAGCTCAGTTTGGTGGGGAACAAAGGCGCTTGCCAGGGCCATCTCCCCGGCCCATCCCCCAGCCAAAATCCCAAAGGGAACCAGTTCCTGCCAGGGAACTTGCTCGCTCAGTGCAAACACCCAACACAGTGCTTCTGCGGAGCCAAACCTCTGGCAGCTGATCTGACTCCCTCCCGCTGCCACAGGGCCCCTCCTGAAGTGGATCACCTAAGGAGAAGTGAA
>NW_024420361.1:3650693-3678462 GCF_014898765.1 Herpailurus yagouaroundi
CAGAGTTGGGTGTTTGCGCGGAGCGAGCAAGTTCCCTGGCAGGAACTGGTTCTCTTTGGGATTTTGGCTGTGGGATGGGCGGGGGAGATGGCGCTGGCAAGCGCCTTTGTTCCCCACCAAACTGAGCTCTGTCGTCCTGGGGCTCAGCAGCTCTCCTTCCCTTTGTCCTCCAGCCTTCCCTCTTTCTGAGCAGAGCTGTTAACTTATGACCTCCCAGACGCTAAGTCGCGCTTGCTGTCGGAACAGAGTCCGTCAGTCCCCTCCGCTTTTTGCAAGTCAGACTCGGGGGCTCTGCTTGGCCGGCGAGCCGCCCCTCCACCCCGGCTCCCTCCCGCCAGTCCGTGGAGCGCGCACCGCCTCGCCACCCTTCCTACCCTCTTCAGTGGGCCTCTCGTCTGTGCTTGGCTCCGGCAACTCCGTTCTGCTAATCCTCTGGCGGTTTTCTGGGTTATTTAGGCAGGTGTAGGTGGAATCTAAGTGATCAGCAGGACGTGCGGTGAGCCCAGCGTCCTCCTACGCTGCCATCTTCCTCGATTTTCTGATTTTTTCTTTGGATAAATACCTAGTAGTGGAACTTCTGAATTTTAGACTAGTTCTATTTTTAGTTTTTTTTTTTTAAGAATGTCCATACTGTTTTCCAGAATGGCTGCACCAGTTTCCATTCCTGCCAACAGTGCAAGAGGTTTCCCCTTTCTCCAATACTCGCCAATATCTGTTGTTTCCTGAGTTGTTCATTTTAACCATTCTTACAAGTATGAAATTGTATCTTATTGTGGTTTTTATTTGTATTCCCCTGCTGATGAGTGATGTTGACCATCGTTTCATGTGTCTGTTAGCTATCTGGATATCTTCTCTGAAAAGGTGTCTATTCATGTCTTCTGCTCATTTCTTAAATGGATTATTTGTTTTTTGGGGGGAGTATTCAATTTGCTAAGTTCTTTATATATTTTGGATACTAACCCTTTATCACATATGTCATTTGTAAAAGCCTTCATCCATTCTGTCCCGCTCTTCAGCCCCAAGTTTTAGCTTTGATCCACTATAACAAGGCTGCTCTGCTGCTGCATTGCACCCTGACCCTAAGTATGAAGTCAAGGTTATAACCTGCCATTACTGAAACCATGCTGTTATTGCTTTGCACCCCATCACCCGAGTGCTGTCAACATGCAGCTTTAATGAGTCATCATTGGGTTAAGCTGTTGTTGTTCTGTGACTGCTGCCTGGGTCCTAGATCATAGCTTTGACTTACCATCAATGGACTGGACTATTGCTGCTCTGGGGTTCTAAGTCCCACCTTTTATCTGTCATCACCAGGGCATAGCTGCTACTCTTCTATGACTGGCCCCTGGGGCTAGAGTCAGACTTTGACCCACTTTCCCCAGGGAATACTCTTATTGCACCCTGAGCCCAAGTTCTCACTTCACCTTATCATCACAGGGTTTCTGCTATTGCTGCATCCTAACACCCCACCCCTGAGACTGAGCTACTTTGGTGAGACCCAGAGAGCAAGGCCCAGTTCCATGGGAGATATGTACATGTTTGCATATCGGATGCTGGTACCATTAATGTAGCAAGTGTACCTGTGCTCCAGGACCAAGGGGTTGTGGTAGTTATATGTGTGCTTGATTCTCAAGACCCCAGGTCCACAGTCATTCATAATGCAAGCACACAAGACCTGGTGCCAAAAGGGATGTCCTAGCTAGAACTTCAACCCACAGACCAAAAAGGAAAACAGGACGACCTCAGTAGTCTTTTCTTCTGAGGACCCAGTAGGCCTAGCCACCACTGCTACCTCTAGGATCTCTGCAATCTTCATTGAGTTGACCTCAACTGATGGAGATTCACAAAGACTACACAACCATGCCCTCTCAGGAACCAGAGGCTGTGCATTACATAGTGTCCTGCAGCCATGTTCAAATGGTGGTCTTTTTCCAAAATGAGTTTGAAAGGCTGAAAGAGGTATCCTCTCACTCAAATGTTCAGACATCAGTGCAAAGCCATTAGAAACACAAAAAAGCAACGGAATGTGACACCACCAAAAGGACACAATAATTTACCAGTTATTGACCCCAAAGAAATGGAAACCTGAGACTTACCTGAAAAAAATTTAAAATAATTATTTTAAGGACGTTCAGTGAGATTCAAGAGAAAACAGATAAAGGAAACTCCATACTGTTTTTCATAGTGACTGTACCAATTTACACCCCTACCAACAGTGCACTAGGATTCCTTCTTCTCCACATGCTTGCCAACACTTGCTATTTCTTGTCTTTTTGATTCTAACCATTCTGATAGGAGTCACGTGATATCTCATTGTGGTTTTGATTTGCATTTCCCTGATGATTAGTCACGTCAAGCATCTTTTCATGTGTCTGTTGGGCATTTCTATGCTTTTTTTTGAAAAATGTCTATTCAGGTCCTCTGCCCATTTTAATCAGATTATCCGTTTGTTTTTTTTTTTCGTGTTGGGTTGTATAAGCTCTTTATATATTTTGGATATTAACTTTTTATCAGATATACCATTTATGAATATCTTCTCCCCTTTAGTAGGCTGCCTTTTCACTTTGTTGATGGTTTCCTTCACTGTGAAAAAGCTTTATATTTTGGTGCATCTCCAATAACTTATTTTTCATTTGTTTCCCTTGCCTGAGGAGACGTATCTAGGAAATGTTAAGGTCAATATCAAAGAGATTACTGCTTATGTTTTCTTATAAGAGTTCTGTGGTTTCGGGCCACAGGTTTAGGCTTTTAATCCATTTTGAACTTATTTTTGTGAATTGTATTGTGTAAGAAAGTCATGGGGACTTCCCAGGGGGTGGAAACCGCATGGTTTCCAGGGGGCAAGTGGTGGGGAAAAGGGTGAATTAAAGGGCATTAAAAGGCACAAACTTCTAGTTACAAAATAAATTAGTCATAGATAAAAACTACAACACAAGTCGATAATATTTTAATAACATATGGTGACAGATTGTGACTAAACTTAACATGGTTAGCATTGAGTAATGTATAGAATTATTTAAACAATGTCTTGTACACCTTAAACTAATATAAGATATATGTTAATTATATTTCCATAAAAATAAATGAAAATTTAATTTTTAATTAAATTTAATTTCTGGAGTGGCAGAATACAATGAATGAAATGAATAATTAATGAATTAAAGAGCTTCAACGGCAAGCTCAACAAAGAAGAAAAAAGAATCTGTGTGTGTGAAGACAGATCTCTTGATATTATCCAATCTGAACAGAAGAACAAACAAATAAACAGAGTGAAGAAAGCCTACATGAATTATGGGGTTAAATAATGTTAAGTAAAATAATATTAACATTATGGAAGTCTCAGAAGGAGAATAATGAGAGAAAGGGGCATAAAATCTATTTAAAGAAACTTTCTAAATCTGAGGGGAAGATATGACCATCTAGGTGCAAGAAGCTTAAAGATCCTTAAACAGATCAACCCAAAGAGATGTTCAAGATACATGATAATTGGGGCACCCGAGTGGCTCAGTTGGTTGAATGTCCAACTTTTGATTTTGGCATCAGGTCATGATCTCACCATTCATGGGATCAAGCCCTGCATCGGGCTCTGTGCTGACAGTGTGGAACCTGCTTGGGATTCTCTCTCTCTGCCCCTCCCCTGTGCATGTGTGTTATCTTTCACTCTAAAAATAAATAAATAAACATTTTAAAATATACATATTATAATCTCAAAAATCAAAGATGAAGAAAATTTTGAAAGCAGCGAGAGAAAAGGACTTATCACATACAAGAGAAACACAATAAAGCTATTGGAAAATTTCTCAGCAGAAACCTGGCAGGCCAAAAAAGATACATTCAAAGTGCTCAAAGGAAAAAAAAATACTGAGGATATTTTACCCAGCAAAGTTGTTTTTCAGAAATGAAGGAATGATAAAAACTCCCAGGCAACCAAAAACTAAGGGAACTTATCACCATTATACCTGCCTAACAAAAAATGCTAAAGAGAGTTCTTCAACTTGAAAAAAAAAGATATTCATTAGTAACATGGAAACATAAAAGTATAAAATTAACTGATAAAGGTAGGTATATAGTCAAATTAAAAATATTCAAATACTGCAATGGTGATGTGCAAATTACTTTGAATGCCATCATATAAGTTAAAAGGCAAAAGTATTAAAAATTGGTATAGCTACAATATTTTATCAATGGTTATAGAGTATAAAAAGATGTAAATAGTGACATCAGCAACATAAAAATGTGGGGAGAGTCATGTAAAAGTGTATAGCTTTGCCATACAATTGAAGTTAAATTGTTATCAGCCTAAAAAAGACTGCTGTAAATATAAGATATTCTATGAAAACCTCACAGTAATCACAAAGGTAAAAAATAATAGATACACAAATGATGATGAGAAGAAGATAAAAGCATATCACTGTTGTGGTGCCCCGGTGGCTCAGTCAGTTACGTGTCCAACTCTTGGTTTTGCATCAGGTAATAATCTCACAGTTCATGAGTTTTAGCTACACATTGGGATCTGTGCTGACAGTGCAGAACCTGCTTGGAATTCTCTCTCTCCCTCTCTCTGCTCCTCTTCTACTTACTCTCTCTGTCTCTGTCTCTCTCAAACATAAATAAATAAGCTTAAAAAATAATAAAAAAACATGCTACTGCAAAACATTTTATCAATGTAAAAAAAAAGCATCAAGAGTAAAATAAAGGAACAATGGAACTATAAAACAACGAGAGAAAAAGGAACAAAATGGCAATAGGAAGGGGCGCCTGGGTGGCGCAGTCGGTTAAGCGTCCGGCTTCAGCCAGGTCACGATCTCGCGGTCCGTGAGTTCGAGCCCCGCGTCAGGCTCTGGGCTGATGGCTCAGAGCCTGGAGCCTGTTTCCAACTCTGTGTCTCCCTCTCTCTGCCCCTCCCCTGTTCATGCTCTGTCTCTCTCTGTCCCAAAAATAAATAAACGTTGAAAAAAAAAATTAAAAAAAAAAAAAGGCAATAGGAACTCTTCACCTATCAATAATTACTCTAAATGTAAATGGTTTAAATTCTCCAATTAAATGAAACTCAAAAAAACTAAAAAACAAGACCCAACTTTATGTTGCATAGAATATATTCACATAATATTTAGGAATGCTCATAGGTTGCAAGTGAAGGGATGGGAAAACATATTCCATGAAAATGGATACTAAGAGAGCAGAGGTAAGCTATTGCTATACTTATATGATGCAAAATAAACTTTATTTCCAAAGCTGGAACAAGAGACAAAGAGATCATTATATAATAAAAGGGTCACTTCATTAAGAGGATATATTAACTGTAAATATGCATACATCTATAAAAGCACTTAAATATATTACACAAATATTAACAGATCTGAAGGGGAAAATAGACAGCAATACAATAATAAAAGAGAAACTCAATACACCACTTCCAATACTTGATAGATCATCAAGACAGTAAAGTAGTAACGAGATATTGGACTTGAACTACTCTTTAGGACACATGGATCTACGAGATATATACAGAACATTCTATACAGCAACAGCAGAATACACATTCTTCTCAAGTGCACATGGAACATTCTTAAGTATAAATCATATTTTAGGTCACAAAACAAGTCAAAAAACTTAATATTGAAATTATATCCAGATATTTTCTGAGCACAATGGTACGAAACCAGAAATGAGCAAAAAGAGGAAAGCTGAAAAATTGGCAAATAGTTGGAAGTTAAACAACATACTCCTGAATAACCAATGAGCCAAAGAAAAAATCAAAAATCAGATCAAAGAATATATTGAGACAAATGAAAATGAAAATTCAACATATCAAAACTTAAGGGATTCAGTCAGAATAATTTTAAGAGATAGTTTTATAGTGACAGACACCTACATTATGAAAAAAGGAGGACTGAAAAAAATAACCTAACTTTCCACCTCAAGAAACTAGGAAAAAAAGAACAAAGTCATCAGGAGAGGAATAATAAATATTAGAGCAGGAATGAATGAAACAGACACTGGAAAGACAATATAAGAGATAAATGAAACTAACAACTAGTTTTTCAAAAGATAAATAAAATTTACAAATCTTTAACAAATGTAATAACAAAAATATTATTCAAATTAATAAAATTACAAATGAAAGAAGAGACATTTTAACTGATATCACAGTAATACAAAAATCGTAACAGACTACTGTGCACAATTATATACCAACAAATTAGATAACTTAGAAGACACGGATAAATCCTAGAAACATGCAACTTCCCAATACTAACTCATTAAGTAATAGAAAATCTGAAAAGACTGATAAGAAGGATGGAGAATCAATAATTAGAAATTGTCTTACATGAATGCATTTCTAGTGAGCATCAAGTGTTGTATGGAAGTGTTGAATCATCATATTGTACACCTGAAACTAGTATTACACTGTATGCCAACTAATGGGAAATTAAATAAAATCTTAAAAAAAATTAAAAGAAACTTTCTAAGTATTAGAAAGTCAATTGAAATATAAATAAAGGACAGTACATTTGATCATAAGGCTCAAATATCAAACATGACAAGAGACTTGAGACAAATCTGCCTCACATTGGATATCCAGTTGACCCTTGAACAAACACTGGGGGTACAACATCAACCCCCCACATAGTCAAAACTCAATGTATAACTTTGACTCCCTAAAACTTAACAACTAATAGACTACTGTTGACTGGAAGCTTTACTGATAACATGAACCATTGAGTAACACATATTTTTATGTTATATGTATTCTATACTCCATCCTTATAATAAAACTAGAGAAAATAAAATGTTATTAAAAAATCATAAGGAAGAGAAAATGCATTTAATGGTAACCATATATCAAAACCCACTAATAAATTTGCAAAAAAATAAAAAGGTAGAAATCTAAATATGTCACTAAAGAAAATTAGCTGAACATGAAACAGAGAAAGACAGGAAATGATCAGAGAAAATCTCCAGAAACAAGCACAAAACGCGTTATGAAATGGCAATAAATACGTATCTATCAATAATAACTTTGAATGTAAATGGACTAAAGTCTCCATTCAAAAGACACGCAGTGTCAGAATCGATAAAAAAAGAACACCCATGAATCAATAAAAAAACCACCTCCAAAACTCCCATGTGCTACATATAAAAGGCTTATTTTAGATCTAAAGAGATCTGAAGATTGAAAGTTAGGGGTTGGAGAAATATTTATCAGGCAAATGGTTGTTCAAAGAAAGTCCAAGTAGCAATACTTATATCAAAGTGGACTTTAAAACAAAGACTGTAACAAGGGACAAAGAAGAATAGTATATAATCACAAAGGGGACAATACAAAAAGAAGCTATCAAAATTGTAAATAGTTATGCACCTAACATGGAGCATCCAAATATATAAAACAGTTAATAACAAACAAAAAGGAACTGATAATAACACAATAATGTTAGGGGACTTTAACACCCCAGTTACATTGATGGACACATCAACTAAACAGAAAATAAATAAGAAAACAATGTTTTGAATGATGCACTGGACCAGTAGGACTTAACAGATATATTCAGAATTCCATCCTAAAACCACAGAATACACATTCTTTTCAAGTGGGCATTGGACATTCTCCAGATGAGATCATATATTAGGTCATAAAACAGTCCTTAACAAATACAAAATATTGAAGTCACACCATGCACTTCTCTGACCACAACACTGTGAAACTAGAAATCAACTATGAGAAAAAAATCTGGAAAGACTACAAATATATGGAGGTTAAACAGGAGGCTACTAAACAATGGATGGGTCAATGAGCAAATTAAAGAAGAAATTTAAAAAGGACATAGAAACAAATGAAAATAAAATGGAATGGTCCAAAATCTCTGACATGCAGCAAAACAGTTCTAACAGGGAAATATATAGCAATAAAGGCTTGCTGCAAGAAGCAAGAAAAATCTGAAATAAACAACCTAACCTTACACTTAAAGGAGCTAAAAAAAAAAAGAACAAAAAGCAAAACAAAAATCCAGTGCAAGGAAAGAAATAATAAATATTACAACAGGAATAAATGATATAGACGCTAAAAAAAAAAAAAAACAATAGAACAGATCAATGAAAGCAGGCGCTTGTCTTTTGAAAAAATCAATACAACTGATAAACCTCTAGCCAGATATATCAAGAATAAAAGAGAAAGAACTCAATAAATGAAATCACAAATGAGAGAGGAGAAATAATAAACAACAGCACAGAAATACAATTATAAGAAAATATTATGGGGGCGCCTGGATGGCTCAGTCGCTTAAGCATTCAACTTCAGCCCAGGTCATGATCTCACAGTTTGTGAGTTTGAGCCTTGCGTCGGGCTCTGTGCTAACAGCTCAGAGCCTGGAGCCTGCTTGGGAATCTGAGTCTCCCCCTCTCTCTGCCCCTTCCCTACTTGCACTCTATCCCTCTCTCAAAAATAAATAAACATTTAAAAAATTAAAAAAAAAAGAAAATATTATGGGGGCACCTAAGTGGCTCAGTTAGTTGAACTCTGACTCGATTTCAGCTCAGGTCATCATCCCAGGGTAGTGAGATCAAGCCCCATGCTGGGCTCCTTGCTGAGAATGTAGACTGCTTAGGATTTTTTTCTCTCTCCCCCTCTGCCCCTTGCCCCCACTCAGGATTTCTCTCTCTAAAAACAAGAGAAAAATTAAAAAAAAGAAAAAAGAAAATATTATGAAAAACTATTAGCCAACAAATTGAAGAACCTGGAGGAAATGGATAAATTCCTAGAGAAGTAAAAATTATCAGCTGAAACAGGAAGAAATTACCAGCAAAGAAATTGAATCAGTAATAAAAAAATTCTCTCAAAAAACAAAATTCCAGTGCCAGATGGCTCTACAGGGAAATTCTACCAAATATTTAATAAAGAGTTAATACCCAATAATCAAACTATTTCAAAATATATAAAAGGAAGGAAATTTTTACATTCATTTTATTATGTCAGCATTACCCTGATACTAAAACAAGATAAAGACACCACAAAAACAGAGTACTACAAGCCAATACCTCTGGTGACCATAGATGGAAAAATCCTCTCAACAAAATACTTGCAACCCAAATCCAAGAATATATTAAATGAATCACTTATCATGATCAAGTGAGATTTATTCCTGGGCTGCAAGGGTGGTTCCACATTAGCAAATCAATCAGTGTGATACACCCATTAATAAAAGAAAAGATTAGCACCATATGATCTTTTTGATAGATGCAGAAAAAGTATTTTACAAGGTACAGCATTCATTTATGATAAAACTCACAATAAAATAGAGTTAGAGGGAACATCCCTTGACATAACAAAGACCATATATGAATGTCCCACAGTTAACATCTTCTTTCCATCTGAAAACTTTTCCTCAAAGGTTAGGAAAAAGACAAGCATGTCCCTTTTCACCACTTTTATTCAACATAATACTGGAAGTTCTAGCCACAGCAATTAGACAACAAAAATAAATAAAAGGCATCCAATGGCAAAGAAAAAATCAAATGTTCAATATATGCAGATTACATGATACTTTGTATACAGGACTTGAGAGACTCCATCAAAAAACTGCTGAAACTGATCAATAAATTCAGTAAAGTTTCAGGATACAAAATCAATATACACAAATCTGTTTCATTTCTATACACCAATAATGAAGAAGCAGAAAGAAGTTAATTAATCAATACTATTTACAATTGGACCAAAATACATAGTAATAAACTTAACCAAAATAGGAGAAAGTCCTGTACTCTGACAAGTATAAAACACTGATGAAAAAAAAAAAATGAAGATCACATGAAGAAATGGAAAGACATTCCATGACGACGGATTGAAAGAACAAACATTGTTAAAATTTCTACAATACCCAAATAATCTACATATTTAATATAATCCTTATCAAATTACCAAAGATATTTTTCACAGAGCTACAAAAAAACAATCCTAAAATTTTTATGGAACCACAAAAGACTCCAATTAGACCATCTTGAAAAAGAAAAGCAAAGGTGGAGTCATACCAATTCTGGTCTAAAAGTTATATTACAAAGCTGTACTGATCAAAACAATATAGTACTGACAACCAAATAAGTATATAGATCAACAGAACAGAATAGAAAACCCAGAAATGAGCCCACAACTATATGGTCAATTAATCTTCAACAAAGCAGGAAAGAATATCCAGTGGACAAAAAGTCTCTTCAACAAATGGTGGTTAGAATATTAGACAGCAACATGCAAAAGAAAGAAAGATAAAATCATGAAAAATAAGCTTAAAAGAAGAGGGAAAGAACATTATTGGATCAGAATGTAGAATTAGGAAATTCAGTGGATCCATAAATCAGAATAACATTCATACAATAAGAGTCCCAGAAGAAAAAGAGAGGAGGAAAGAGACAGAAGGCTTATTTGAACAAATCCTGGCTGAAAACTTCCCTATTCGGAGAAGGAATCCGACATCCAAGTCCAGGAGGCACAGAGAACTCCCATCACAATCAACAAATTCAGGCCAACATTAAGACATATCACATTACAATATCCAAAATACAAAGTTAAAGAAAGAATCCTTAAAGCAGTAAGGTAAAGAAATCCCTAAACCAGAAGGAAAACAAGGTTTGCCTCAGACCTCTCCACAGAAACTTGGCAGGACACAGGGAGAGGATTGATATATTCAATGTGCTGAATGGAAAAACTATGCAGCCAAGAACACTTTTATCCAGCAAGGTTGTCATTCAGAATAGAAGAAGAGATAAAGAGTTTACCAGGAAAACAAAAAAATAAAGGAGTCCATGAAACAGCACTGCAAGAAATATTAAAGGGGACTCCTTGAGTGGGAAAGACCAAAACAACAAAGACTAGAAAGGAACAGAAAAAAATCTCCAGAAACATCGACTTTAAAGGTAATACAATGGCTCTAAATTCATATATATCAATAATCACTCTGAATGTAAATGGATAAAGGATCCACACAAAAGACATAGGATATCTAAGTGGATAAAAATTAAGACCCATCTGTATGCTGCCTAAAATGTACTGATTTTGGACCTTAAGACACCTGATGATTGGAAGTCAGGAAACAGGGAAATATTTATCATGACAATGGATGTGAAAAGGAAGCCAAAGGTGCATTACTTATATTTGGCAAACTATATTTTAAACCAAAGACTGTAACAAGAGATGAGGAAAGGAGCTATATCACTATAAAAGGGTCTATCCAAGAAGAAGATCTAAGAATTGCAAATATTTATACCTCCATCTTGGAGGCACTCAAATTCATAAATAAATTCACAACAAACATAAAAACTCATTGATAATTATACAATAATCATGGGGGATTTCAACATCCCACTTACAGCAATGGACAGATCATTTAAGCAGAAAACCAACAAGGAAACAATGGTTTTGAATGACACAATGGACCAGATAGACTGAACAGATATATTCAGAACATTTCATCCTAAAACAGCAGAATATACATTCTTTTTGAGTAAACATGGGACATTACCTAATATAGATCACATACTTGGTCACAAGTCAGGCCTCAACAAGTACAAAAAGATTGAGTACATACCATGCATATTTTCTGACCACAACACTATGAAACTGGAAGGCAGCCACAAGAAAAAATTTGGAAAGGTCACAAATATATGGAGATTAAAGGACATTCTAAAGAATGAATGATTTAACCAATAAATTAAATAATAAGTCTAAAAAAAATGGAGAAAAAATAAAATGAAAACATGACAGTCCAAACCTTTGGGATGCAGCAAAAGAAGCCCTAGAAGATAAGTATAAAACAATACAGGCCTATATCAAGAAGCAAGAAAAATCTCAAATACACAACTTAATCTTGCACTTAAAGGAGATAGAAAAGGAACAGCAAATAAAGCCCAAATCCAGCTGAATGGAAGAAATAATAAAGATTAGAGCAGAAATAATGATACAGAAAGAAACAATTAAAAAAACAGTAGAACTGAACGATGAAATAAAGAGCTGATTCTTTGAAAGAATTAATAAATTGTTAAACCCCCAGCCATAGTTATTGAAAAGAAAAGATGGGGCGCCTGGGTAGCTCAGTCGGTTGAGCTACCAACTTCAGCTCAGGTCATGATCTCATGGTTTGTGAGTTCAAGCCCCGCATCATGCTCTGTGCTGACAGCTTGGAGCCTGGACCCTGCTTCTGATTCTGTGTCTCCCTCCCTCTCTGAACCTCCCCCACTCATGCTCTGTCTCTCTGCCTCAGAAATAAATAGACATTAAAAAAATTAAAAAAAAAAAGAAAAGATAAAGGACCCAAATGAATAACGCCATGAATGAAAGACAGGAGATTACATCTATCACCACAAAAACACAAACAATAATAAGAGAATGTTATGAAAAATTATAAGCCACAAATTGGGCAATCTGAAAGAAGTGATTTAATTCTTAGAAACATAAACTACCAAAACTGATACAGGAAAAAAATTTGAAAAGACCCATCACCAGCAAGACACTGAATAAATCAGTAATCAAAAATCTCCCAAGAAACAAAAGTCAAGAGCCAGATGGCACCCAGAGGAATTCTAATGGACAACTAAGGAAGTATTAATAATTATTCTTCTCAAATTGTTCCAAAAAATAGAAATGGAAGAAAAACTTCCAAACTCATTCTTCAAGGCCAATATTATCTATATTCCAAAACCAGACAAGTACCTCACTAAAAATTAGGACACTTACAGGCCAATATCTCTGATGAACATGGATGAAAAACTTCTCAACACAATATATCGAATTGAATCCATGAGTATATAAAAGAATTATTCACCATAATCCAGAGGCATTTATTCCTGGGCTGCAAGGGTGGTGCAATATTCTCAACCAACATGGTACACCACATTAACATAAGAAAGGATAAGAACCATATGATCCACTCAGTAGATGTAGAAAAGGCATTTGACAAAATATAGCATCAGTTCTTGATAAAAATCCTCCACAAAGTATAGATAGAGGGAGCATACTTCAAAATCACAAAGGCCATATATGAAAGACCCAGAGTTAATATAATCCACAACGGGGAAAAACTGAGGGCTTTTCCTCTATGGTGAGGAACAAGACAAGGATGTCCACTCTCACCATCATTATTTAACATAGTACTCAAAGTCCTAGCTTAGTAATTGTTCAAGAAAAAATAATAAAATGTGTCTACATTTGCAAGGAAGAATTCAAACATTCATTATTTGCAAATGACATGATAGTCTATTTAGAAACCCAAAGGATTCCACCAAAAATTTCTAGTAATATTACATGAAATCAGCAAATTCATAGGATACAAAGTCAACATACAGAAATTGACTGCATTTCTATATATCAATAATGAAGCAACATAAAGAGAAAACAAGGAATTGATCCATTTATAATTGCACAAAGAAAACCCAAAAGATACCTAGGAATAAACCTAAGGAAAGAGGTAAAATATCTCTATTCTGAAAACTATACAACATTTATAAAGGAAATTGAAGATCACAGAAAAAAATGTAAAAAAATTTCTTGCTCATGGATTGGAAGAACAAATGTTAAAATTTCTACGCTATACAAAGCAATCTACACATTTAATGCAATCCTATCAAAATATCTGCAGCATTTTTCATGGACCTACAACAAACAATCCTAAAAATTTTTATAGAACTACAAAGGACCCAAAATAAGCAAAGCAATTTTGACTAAGAAAACAAAGCTGGAGGCATCACAATTCTGGACTTCAAGTTATATTAAAAGCTGTAGGCGTTAAGACAGTATGGTACTGGCACAGAAACAGACACACAAATCAGTGGAAACAGAATAGAAAACCCAGAAATGGGCCCACAATTATATGGCCAACTAATCTTCTACAAAGCAAGGAAGAATATTCAATGGAAAAAAAGATAGTGTTTTCAACAAATGGTGTTGGGGAGACAGGACAGCAACATACATACAATAGAATGAAACTGAACCACTCTTGCACCATACACAAAAATACATTCAAAATGGTTGGAAGGCTTTAATGTGAGACAGGAATCCATCAAAATCCTAAAGGATATCACAGTCAGTAACCACTTTGACAACAGCCATAGCAACTACTTAGTAGACACTTCTCAGGAGGCAAGGGAAAGAAAAGCAAAAATGAACTATTGGGACTTCACTAAGATAAAAAGTCTTTGCACAACAAAGGAAACAATCAACAAAACTAAAAGGTAATCTGCAGAACTGGAGAAGATATTTGCAAATGACATATTTGATAAAGGGCTAGTATCCAAAATCTATAAAGAACTGACCAAACTCAAAATACCCCAAAAACCCAAAAAACAAATAATCTAGTCAAGAGATGGGCAGAACACATGAATAGACACTTTCCCAAAGACATTCAGATGGCCAGCAGACACATGAAAAAATGCTCAACATCACTTATTATCAAGGGGATACAAATCAGAACTACAATGAGATGTCACCTCACATCTGTGAGAATGACTGAAATTAACAATACGGGAAAATACAGATGTTGGCGAGGATTCAGAGAAAGGGTAACCCTCTTTCACTATTGGTGGGAATAAAGACTGGTGCAGCCACTCTGTAAAGAGTATTGAAGTTCCTCAAAAAGTTAAAAATAGGGGCGCCTGGGTGGCTCAGTCGGTTAATCATCTGACTTTGGCTCAGTTCGTGATCTCATGGTTGTTGAGCTTGAGCCCCTCATCAGGTTCTGTGCTGACAACTCAGAGCCTGGAGCCTGCTTCACATTCTGTCACCCCCAACTTGCACTCTGTCTCTCTCTCAAAAGTAAATAAACATTAAAATTTTTTTAAAGTTAAAAATAGAACTATCCTACATCCCTGCAATTGCACAACTGTTTACCTAAAGAATACAAATTTACTGATTGGAAGGGACATATGCACCCTGATATACATCAGCATTATCAACAATAACCAAATTATGGAAATAGTCCAAATATTTATTGAAAGATGAATGGATATAGAAGAAGTGATATATATATATATATTATACATATATATACATACATACATGTATATATACATATATATAACATATATACATATATACATACATGTATACATACATACATATGCATACATATATGTATAATAAATGACATTATGGAATATTATATACAATGGAATATTTTATATATTATATATAATAGAATATTAGCTATCAAAAAAGAATAAAATTTTACTATTTGCTTGACATGGGTATAACTAGAGTATATTATGCTAAGTGAAATAAGTCAGTCACAGTGACAAATATAATATAACTTCACTCATGTGTGGAATTTAAGAAACAAAACAGTTGCACATAGGGGGAGGAAAGGAAAAAAATAAGATTAAAACAGAGGGAGGCAAATTAGAAGAGACTTTTATCTATAGAGAACAAACTGAGGGATGCTTGAGGGTAGATGGGTGGGGGATGGGCTAAATGGGTGATGGTTATTATGCAGGGAACTTGTTGTGATGGACACTGAGTGCTATATGTAACTGATAAATCACTAAATTCTACTCTATATTACACTATATGGTAAGTAACTAGAATTAAATAAAAACAAACAAAGAAAAAAGAACACAAGAAAAAACAGGTGTTGTCAAGGATGTGGAGAAAAGAGAACCTTCTTGCAGTGTTGGTTGAATGCAAACTGATGCAATGACTTTGGAAAACATTATGAAGATTCCTCAAAAATTTAAAAAAAAAACAGAAGTACCTTAGGATCCATCAATCATACTACTAAGTATTTACCCAAAGAATACAAAAATACTAATTCTAAAAGATATATGCACCCCGATGTGTATAGCAACATTATCTACAATACCCAAGTTATGGAAACAGTACAAATGTCCATTGATTAATGAGTAGACCAAATAGATGTGGCAGAAAAATTCAATGTAATATTATTCAGCCATAAAAAAGAATGCAATCTTGCCATTTACAACGACAAAGATGAAGCCAGAGAGCATTATTCTAGGCAAAATAAGTCAATCAGAGAAAGTCAGATTGTATATGATTTCACTCATATATGCAATTTAAGAAACAAAGCGAACAAGCAAAAGGAAAAAAGAGAGAGCCAAACCAAGAGACAGGTTCTTAACTATATAAAACAAATTGTTGGTCACCAGAAGAAAGTCAGATGGGGGATGGGTTAAATAGCTGATAGTGCTTCAGGAGTGCACTTTTGATGAGCACCAGGTGATGTATGGAAGTGTTGAATCACATTATTGTACATCTGAAACTAATATTATGCTATATGTTAACTAAATAAATTTAAGTAAGGACTTTTAAAAAACACTATATGTTAACTAACTGGAATTAAAATAAAAACTTAAAAGGAAAAGTTAAAATGGCATAGTAGAGGAACCCTATGTTTGCCTCCTTCCTTCAACACAGCTAGATAAATATCAAATCATTCTGAACACCCAAGAAATCAATCTGAGGACTGAGACAACAAACTGCATAACTACAGAGAAAGAAGAGGCTACACTGTGGAAGGTAGGAGGTGTGGAGACATGATTTGTGAGATAAAAGAATCACAGATGTTTGGGAGGGAGGGAGCCCTCCCTAATCATAGCAAGAGGAGAGAGAAAGAGAGAGGGAGAGGGAGAGAGAAAGACAGAGAGAAAGAGAGAGAGAGAGAGAGGGAACAGTCCACAAGGGATTACAAAAGAAAAACACTTTCCCCAAACCATTGACTAGGAAAACAATAGGGGCTGATCATTGAGAGTTTCTACAAGCAGCAGAACTCAAAGACTGAAGTTTTATAAGTTCACAATATTGTCTCTGTGGAGTCTGGTTGGTGTAGTGATGTTCTTGTGGAGAAGGAAGGCTGAGGTCTGGAGTGGAAAGTGTGCTTTGATGTTCTCCTGGGTCTCACTTCTTGAAGTGCATTTGGGAGTGCAGTTCCCTTCTTGGAGTGCATTTGGAAGAGGTGTCCCTGCCTCTCAGGTGACAAAATAAGCAGTGGACACCATTGTGTTTCCCCATTCACTAGCATAGGGGCAGAGACATCTGCTGAGAGCAGCTAACCTGGAAGCCACTTTTTGGCAGCACTGTACCATAAACTCCAAGCCCCTGCACACTCGTGGAACGCCCTTCTAGGGCAAATCAGTACCAGGAGCAGTGTGACAAAACCCTTCCCCAGTTGACCAGAGCAGGTCTGTGCCATGCCAGGTCCCTAAAATTTGGGGTATTGAAACAGGCACAATGTCTGGAATGAAACATTGGAATGTTGGGTCACTGATTGAACAGAGTTCTCAGGCACAGATAGGGTGAAACTCCTGGGACACTGGTGGGGAGGTTGTTTGCTTTTATGTGAGGACTTCCTGAAGAGTGGTGGGCATGAACTCCCCTCTTTGGAGACTAGAGAGTTGGCTGACACCATTTTTATCCTCCACCCATCAGCAAGGAGGGACTTCAATGACTGCACAGCGCCCACAGTGGAAGGTTGAGCCACTTACACCAACCCTGCTCTACTGTGTTCTGCAGGTGCTTTTTTTACTAGGGTAAGTGTGCTTAAGAGCCAGAGATGCCCTGGGACCTTCTCCTAGAAGACCAGTTCAAATCCCCCACACAAACAAGTCCATACTGACAATAGAGTGCTGGAAAGCTTCAGCTCTAAAAGAAATGGGATCTGGCCTCTTTCAACAAGCTGACTAAAGTAGACCTTGTTAAAACTCACCACACATTGGACAAGACCCAAACATTCTCTACTGCAGGCAAGGAGAAATTCTGTGGGGACTGATATTAGGGAACAAGTAGCCAAAACACAACAGGAGAGTGCACACAACATACAGCAGAAACAATTACTGAAGTATCAGCACCTGGACAGTATATGACCTCTTCTTTTTTATAAATTTTTTTTTCAACGTTTACTTATTTTTGGGACAGAGAGAGACAGAGCATGAACGGGGGAGGAGCAGAGAGAGAGGGAGACACAGAATCGGAAACAGGCTCCAGGTTCTGAGCCATCAGCCCAGAGCCTGATGCGGGGCTCGAACTCACGGACCGCGAGATCGTGACCTGGCTGAAGTCGGACGCTTAACCGACTGCGCCACCCAGGCGCCCCTGACCTCTTCTTAATAAACCCATTACTCTCAGGAACAGGAAACATAAAAGGCCTTCTGAACACACAGAAGAAGACAGAGACCTAGAAAAAATGTAATGTGGAATAATTAATCCCAAAAGAAAGAACAAGAAAAGATCACAACTAGGGCTCGAATTGAAACAGATATAAGTAATATGCTTGAACCAGAATTTAAAGCAACATTCATAAGGGTACTGACTGGGCTTCAGAAAATCCTAGAAGACACCAGGAGTCCCTTAATGCAGAGATAAAAGAGCTAAAAATGAGTCAGGTAAAAGTAAAAAATGCAATAACCGAGATGTGAAATCAAATAAATGTAATGATCACAGGGATGGAAGAAGTAGAGGAAAGAATCAGTGATATAAAAGATAAAGTTATGGAAAATAAAGAAGCTAAAAACAAGAGGGAAAGAAAAACATGGGATCATGAAGGTAGATGTAGGGTACTCAGCGAATACATAAAGCATAATAACATTTGTATTATAGGAATCCCAGAAGAAGAGAGGGAAAAGGGGGAAGAAAGTTTGAGCAAGTTATAGTTAAACCTTCCCTAACCTGGGGAAGGAATCAGACATCCAAATCCAGGAAGAAGAGAGAACTCCTATCAAAATAAACAAAAACATATCAAAACCAAGACCTATCAATAAAATTTGCAAAATACAGAAATAAATAAAAAATTCTAGTAGCAGGAAGTGAAAAGAATTCCCTAACTTACAAGGTAAGACAAATAAGGTTAGCAGCATATCTATCCACACATTGTTAGCAGGCCAAAATTGAGTGGCATAACATATTCGATGTGCTCAATGGGAAAAATATTCACCAATAATACTTCATCCAGCAAGTTTATCATTCAGAACAGAAGGAGGGATAAAGATGTTCCCAGAGAAACAAAAACTAGAGAATTTTGTGAACACTGACTCAGCCACACATGAAATATTCAAGGGGACTCTTTGAGTGGGAAAGAAATATCAAAACAACAATGACTAGAAATGAAGAGAGAGAATCTGCATAAACACCAACTTTACAGGTAATAAATGGCAGTAAATTCATATCTATCAATAATCATTTAGAAGGTAAATGACTAAATGCTCCAATCAAAAGACATAGGGTATGAGAATGGATTGAAAAGAAGACTCACTTATATTCTGCTTACAAGAGACTCATTTTTGACCTAAAGATACCTACAGATTGAAAGTGAAGGGATGGAGAAAATTTTATCACAATAATGTATGTTGAAAGAAAGCCAGAGAAGCCATACTTATAACAGACAGGTAAGATTTTATATGAAATAATGTAACAAGGTATGAAGAAGGGCACTGTATCATAATAAAGGGGTATATCCAACAAGAAGATCTAACAATTGTAAACATTTATGCCCTGTCTTGGAAGGAAGAATCCAAATATTTAAATAAATTAATAATAAACATAAAGAATGTCATTTGTAACAATACAATAATAGTAGGGGGTTTTGACACCCCATTTACAGTAATAGATCACCTAAGGAGAACATCAACAAGGTATCGATGGCATTTAACTACACACTGGACTATGTGGACTTAACAGATATATTCAGAACATGTCATCCTAAAGCAGCAGAATAAGTATTCTTTTTGAATGCACATGAGACATTTTCCAGAATAGGTCACAAATCAGGACTCAACAAATATAAAGTATTGAGATTATACTATGCATATTTTCTGACAACAACACTATGCAACTAAGAGCAGCCATAAGAAAAAATTAGGAAAGACCACAAGTACATGGAGATTAAAGAACATCCTACTAAAGAATGAATGAGTTAACCAGAAAATTAAAGAAGAAATTAAAAAATACATGGAAGCAAGTGAAAATGAAAACACGATGGTCCAAAACCCTTGGGATGCAGCAAAAACACTCCTAAGAGGGATGTATTAAAAATACAGGCCTACCTCAAGAAGCAAGAAAAATCTCAAATAAATAACCTAACCTTGCACCTGTAGGAGCTAGAAAAGGAATAGTAAAGAGGCCAAAGCCAGAAGAAGATGGGAAATAATAAAGATTAGAATAGAATAAGTATATAGAAAAAAAAATAGAACATGTCAGTGAAACTAGGAGCTAGTTCTTTTAAAGAATTAATAAAATTGATAAATCTATATGAAGACTTATCAAAAAAGAGAAAGGACCCAAATAAACAAACTCACAAATGACAGAGTTGGGATCACAGCAAGCACCATAGAAATACAAAAAAATTATAAGAAAATATCATGAAGAAATTTATGCCAAAAATTGGGGAATCATGGAGAAATGGATAAATTCCTAGAAACATCCAACCACCACAACTTAAACAGGAAGGAATAGAAAATTTGAACATGCCCATAACTAGCAAATAAATTGAATCACTTATCAAAAATCTCCCGAAGACAGATGTCCAGGGCCAAATGGCTTCCCAGGGGGAGTTCTACCAGATATTTCAGGAAGAGGTGATAACTATTCTTCTCAAACGTTTCCAAAAGAAAAAAAAAAGGAAGTAAAACTTCCAAACTCATTCAAGGCCAACATTACCTTGATTCCAAAACCTGACAAAGAACCTAATAAAAAAGAGAATTATAGGCAAATATGACTGATGAACATGGATGCAAATATTCTCAACAAGGTACTAGCAAATCAAATGCAACAGCACATTAAAAGAATTATTCACCACAATCACATGGGATGTATTCCTGAGCTACAAGGGTGATTCAATATTTGCAAATAAATCAAGGTGATATACCAATTAATAAAAGAAAGGATATTATCCTCTCAATAGATGCAGAAAAAGCATTTGACAAACTCCAGCATCCATTTTTGATAAAAAAGTAAAGATACAGGGATCATACCACAACATTATAAGGTCATATATGGAAGACCCAGAGGTAATATTCTCAATGGGCAAAAACTGAGAGCTTTTCCTCTACAGTCAGAAACAAGATAGGGATGTCCACTCTCACTATAGTTATTTACCATAGTATTAGATGTCCTAGCATCAGCAATCATACAACAAAAATAAATAAAAAGCATCAAAGTCACTGAGGAATAATCAAACGTCCCTATTTGCAGCTGATAAGATCCTTTGTGTAGAAAACCTGAAAGACCCCCCAAAATTGCTAGAATTGATAACATGAATTCAGTAAATTTGCAGGATGCAAATTTAATATACAGAAATCTGTTTCATTTCTGTATACCAATAGTGCAGCAGCAGAAAGAGAAATCAAGGAATCAATCCCATTTAAAATTGCACCAAAACCCATAAGATACCTAGGAATAAACTTAAGCAAAGAGGTAAAAGATTTCTACTCTGGAAACTGTAGAACATTTATGAAGGAAATTGAAGATTACATAAAGAAATGGGAAAACATTCCATGCTCATGGATTGGAAGAATAAATACTATTAAAATGCCTATACTACCCAGAGCAATCTACACATTCAATGCAATCCCTATGAAAATATCACCAGTAGTTTTCAGAGCAAGAATAAACTATTGTAAAATTCGTATGGAACCATAAAGGACATTGAGTAGCCAAGCAATCCTGAAAAAGAAAAGAAAAGCTGGAGGCCTCACAATTCTGGGCTTCAAGTTGTATTCCAAAGCTGTAATCATGAAGACAGTATGGTACTTGCATAAAAACTGACACATAGATCAATAGGAAATAATAGAAAACCCGGAAATGGACCCACAGCTGTGTGATCAACTAATCTTTGACAAAGGAGGGAAGAATATCCAATGGAAAAAAGACAGTCTCTTCAACAAATGGTGTTGGGGAAACTAGACAGCAACATACACCAGAATGAAGCTGGACCACTTTCTTACAACATAAACAAAAATAAATTCAAAGTGGATGAAAGACTTTAATGTGAGACAGCAATCCATCAAAATCCTAAGGGAGAATACTGACAGTAAACTTGGCTATAACAATTTCTTACTAGACACTTTTCAGAAGGCAAAGGAAACAAAAGCAAACATGAACTATTGGGACTTCATTAAGTTTAAAAGCTTTTGGAAGCTCCTGGGTGGCTCAATCAGTTAAGCTTCCAACTTTGACTCAGGTCGTGATCTCACACCTCATGAGTGTCAGCCCCATGTAAGGCTCTGTGCTGACAGCTCAGAGTCTGGGGCCTGCTTAGGATTCTGTGTCTCCCTGTCTCTCTGCCCCTCCCCTGCTTGTGCTCTCTCTCTCTCTCTCTCTCAAAAAAAAAAACATTAAAAAATTAAGGATAAAAACTTTTGCACAGTGAAGGAAACAATCATTAAAATTAAAAGGGAACCTATGGAATAGGAGAAGATATTTGCAAATAAATACCTAATAATGAGACAGTATCTAAAATCTATGAAGAACTTATCAAATTCAACAACCATAAAACAAATGATCCAGTTAAGAAATGACCAGAAGACATGAATAGACACATTTCCAAAGAAGATAAACAGGTCACTATCAGACACATGGGAAGATGTTCAACATCACTCATAATCAGGGAAATACAAATCAAAATTAAGATAAGATACCTCACCACATCTGTCAAATGGCTAAAATTAATAACAGAGGAAACAACACACCTTGGCAAGGATCCACAGAAAGGGGAAACCCTCCAGCACTGTTGGTGGGAATGCAAACTGGTCCAACCAATCTGGAGTACAGTGTGGAATTTCCTCAAAAAGTCAAAAATAGAACTACCTTACAATACAGCAATTGCACTACCAGGTATTTATACACAGGATACAAAAATGCTGATTCAAAGGAGTGAATGCATCCTGATGTTTATATTGGTATTGTCAAAAATAACCAAATTATGAAAAGAGCCCAAATGTCCATTAGCAGATGAATAAAGAATCCTATATATGTACTTCTTTATACATTATATATTTATTATACAATAATAAATAACCGTATAATAAATACAATATATCTATACTTATAAATTATTAAAATTATATATTATAATTAATTCATATATTCATTCCATCATACGGAATATTACTCAGCCATCAAGAGAATGAAATCTTGCCATTTTCAAGAGGTAGAGGGAGTTAGAGTGTATTATGCTAAGCAAAGAAAGCCAGAGAAAGCAAATACAATATGATTTCAATCACATGTGGAATTAAAAAAATTTTTTAGATTGGTGGCCCAGAAGATGGTGGCATTGGAGGATGCTGGGCTCACCTTGACCTGCTGATCACTTAGATTCCACCCACAGCTGTCTAAATAACCCAGGAAACCGCCAGAAGACTAGCAGAAAGGATTCCATGGAGCCAAGTGTAGACAAGAGGCCCACGGAAGAGGGTAGGAAGGGTGAGGCGGTGCAAGCTACATGGACTGCTTTGAGGCAGCTGGGGCGGTGGAGTGGCAGCCTGCCCAGCAAGGCGGAATCCCCGAGTCTAGCTTGCAAAAGCGGAGGGGCCAGATTCCATGAGTTCTGACAGGCGGCGGGACTTAACATCTGGAATGTTATAAGTCAACACCTCTGCTGTGAGAGCAGGAGGGCGAGAGGAAAATGGGAGGGAGAGGTGTTAGGCCTTGGAAGACAGGGCTCATCTCGGTGGGGAACAAAGGCGCTGGCAAGCGCTATCTCCCTCTCCCATTCCCAGGCAGAAATCCCAAAGCGAACCAGTTCCCATCACCAAACTTGCTTGCACCATGCAAACACCCAGAGCCATGCTTCTGTGGATCCATCCAACTGACGGGTCTGCCTCCCTCCCTGTGCTGCAGGGCCCCTCCCACAGGGGACAAAGGATGGCAAAGCTAGCTAAGCCTGCCCCTCCCACCCCTGTGCAACTTGTGGATCCACCCTGGCTAATAAGCCAGATCCCATCAAATCAGCACCACAAGCATGGCAGTGTGCAAGTAGCCCAAACAGGGGCCATACCACTCCACAGTGAGTCCTGACCCTGGGAAAGGGAAAGGTAAGGTACACACCAGTCTGACTGTGGCCCAGCCCACCAATACAAGTTACTCCAGACAGCAAAGGGGAAGTGTCCTGAAGTTTGACACCACCCCAGGGACTACCCAAAATGACAAAACATAAGAACTCTCCTCAAAAGAAACTCCAGGAAGTAGCAACAGCTAATCAATTTATCAAAAATGATTTAAGCAATATAACAGACCATGAATTTAGAATAATAGTCATAAAATTAATCACTGGGCTTGAAAAAAGCATGGAGGATAGCAGAGAACCTCTTGCTACAGAGATCAAGGGACTAAGAAATAGTCATGAGGAGCTAAAAAAATGCTATAAATGATGTGCAAAATAAAATGGAGGCAGGCATAGCACGGATTGAAGAGGCAGAGGAAAGAATAGGTGAAATAGAAGATAAAATTATGGAAAAAGAGGAAGCTGAGAAAAAGAGAGATAAAAAAAAATCCAGGAATATGAGGGGAGGATTAGAGAACTAAGTGATGGAATCAAACGGAACAATATCCGTACCATAGGAATGCCAGAAGACAAAGAGAGAGGGAGAAATAGGCTGAAGGTATACTTGAACAAATCATAGCTGAGAACTTCTCTGACCTGGGGAAGGAAAAAGGCATTGAAATCAAAGAGGCATAGAGAACTCCCTTCAGACGTAACTTGAATCGATCTTTTACATGACATATCATAGTGAAACTGGCAAAATACAAGGATAAAGAGAAAATTCTGAAAGCAGCTAGAGAAAACAGGCTCTAACCTATAAAGGGAGACCCATAAGAGTAGGGTAAGACCTATCTACTGAAACTTGGCAAGACAGAAAGGAATGGCAGGAAATCTTCAATGTAATGAACAGAAAAAGTATGCAGCCAAGAACCTTTTATCCAGCAAGTCTGTCATTCAGAAGAGAAGGAGAGATAAAGGTCTTCCCAAACAAACACTGAAGGAATTCATCGCCACTAAAGCAGCCCTACGAGAGATCCTAAGGGGGATTCTGTGAGTGAAATGTTGCAAGGACCACAAAGTACCAGAAACATCACTACAAGCATGAAACCTACAGACATCACAATGACTCTAAACATATCTTTCAAAAATAACACTGACTGTAAATGGACTAAATGTTCCAACCAAAAGACATAGGGTATCAGAATGGATAAAAAAAACAGGACCCAACTATTTGCTGTCTACAAGAGACTCATTTTAGACCTGAGGACACCTTCAGATTGCAAGTGAGGGGATGGAGAACTATCTACCATGCTAGTTGAAGTCAGAAGAAAGCTGGAGTAGCCATACTTATATCACACAAACTAGATTTTAAACTAAAGGGGGTAACAAGAAATGAAGAAGGGCATTATATAATAATTACAGGGTCTGTCCATCAGTAAGAGCTAACAATTATAAATGTCTATGGGCCAAATACTGGATCACCCAAATATATAAAACAATTAATCACAAACATAAACAACCTTATTGATATGAATGTGGTAATTGCAAGGGACTTTAATACTCAAATTACAACAATGGATAGATCTAGGCACAGGATCAATAAAGAAACAAGGGCTCTGAATGATACTTTGGACCAGATGGACTTGACAGATACATTAAAACTCTGCATCCCAAAGCAAAAGAATATACTTTCTTCTCGAGTGCACATCGAACATTCTCCAAGATAGATCACCTATTGGGTCACAAAACAGCCCTTCATACGTATACAAGAATTGAAATCATACCATGCATACTTTCAGACCACAATGCGATGAAGCTTGAAATCCACTGCAGGAAAAAATCTGGAAAACCTCCAAAAGCATGGAGGTTAAAGAACACCCTACTAAAGAAGGAATGGGTCAACCAGGCAATTAGAGAAGAAATTAAAAAATATATGGAAACAAACGAAAATGAAAATACAACAATCCACACGCTTTGGGATGCAGCGAAGGCAGTCCTGAGAGGAAAATATATTGCAATCCAGGCCTATCTCAAGAAATGAGAAAAATCCCAAATACAAACTCTAACAGCACACCTAAAGGATAGGGAATCAAACCCAGTAGAAGGAGATAAATAATAAAGATCAGAGCAGAAATAAACAATATAGAATCTAAAAAAACTGTAGAGCAGATCAACGAAACCAAGAGTTGTTTTTTTGGAAAAATAAACAAAATTGACAAACCTCTAGCCAGGCTTCTCAAAAAGAAAAGGGAGATGACCCAAATAGATAAAATCATGAATGAAAATGGAATTATTACAAACAATCCCTCAGAGATACAAACAATTATCAGGGAATACTATGAAAAATTATATGCCAACAAATTGGACAACCTGGAAGAAATGGACAAATTCCTGAACACCCACACTCTTCCAAAACTCAATCAGGAGGAAATAGAAAGCTTGAACAGACCCATAATCAGCGAAGAAATTGAACCGGTTATCAAAAATCTCCCAACAAATAAGAGTCCAGGACCAGATGGCTTCCCAGGGGAGTTCTACCAGACATTTAAAGCAGAGATAATACCTATCCTTCTCAAGCTATTCCAAGAAATAGAAAGGGAAGGAAAACTTCCAGACTCATTCTATGAAGCCAGTATTACTTTGATTCCTAAATCAGACAGAGACGCAGTAAAAAAAGAGAACTACAGGCCAATATCCCGGATGAATATGGATGCAAAAATTCTCAATAAGATACTAGCAAAACGAATTCAACGGCATATAAAAAGAATTATTCACCATGATCAAGTGGGATTCATTCCTTGGATGCAGGGCTGGTTCAACATTCACAAATCAATCAACGTGATACATCACATTAACAAAAAAAAAAAGAGAAAAACCATATGATCCTGTCAATCGATGCAGAAAAGGCCTTTGACAAAATCCAGCACCCTTTCTTAATAAAAACCCTTGAGAAAGTCGGGATAGAAGGAACATACTTAAAGATCATAAAAGCCATTTATGAAAAGCCCACAGCTAACATGATCCTCAACGGGAAAAAACTGAGAGCTTTTTCCCTGAGATCAGGAACACGACAGGGATGCCCACTCTCACCGCTGTTGTTTAACATAGTGCTGGAAGTTCTAGCATCAGCAATCAGACAACAAAAGGAAATCAAAGGCATCAAAATTGGCAAAGATGAAGTCAGGCTTTCGCTTTTGCAGAGGACATGATATTATACATGGAAAATCCGATAGACTCCACCAAAAGTCTGCTAGAACTGATACATGAATTCAGCAAAGTTGCAGGATACAAAATCAATGTACAGAAATCAGTTGCATTCTTATACACTAACAATGAAGCAACAGAAAGACAAATAAAGAAACTGATCCCATTCACAATTGCACCAAGAAGCATGAAATACCTAGCAATAAATCTAACCAAAGATGTAAAAGTCTGTATGCTGAAAACTATAGAAAGCTTATGAAGGTAATTGAAGAAGATTTAAAGAAATGGAAAGACATTCCCTGCTCATGGATTGGAAGAATAAATATTGTCAAAATGTCAATACTACCCAAAGCTATCTACACATTCAATGCAATCCCAATCAAAATTGCACCAGCATTCTTCTCGAAACTAGAACAAGCAATCCTAAAATTCATATGGAACCACAAAAGGCCCCAAATAGCCAAAGTAATTCTGAAGAAGAAGACCAAAGCAGGAGGCATCACAATCCCAGACTTTAGCCTCTACTACAAAGCTGTCATCATCAAGACAGCATGGTTTGGCACAAAAACAGACACAGAGACCAATGGAATAGAATAGAAACC
>NW_024420361.1:3678862-3692963 GCF_014898765.1 Herpailurus yagouaroundi
GATGAATGGATAAAGAAATTGTGGTTTATATACACTATGGAATAGTACGTGGCAATGAGAAAAAATGAAATATGGCCTTTTGTAGCAACGTGGATGGAACTGGAGAGTGTGATGCTAAGTGAAATAGGCCACACAGAGAAAGACAGATACCATATGGTTTCACTCTTATGTGGATCCTGAGAAACTTAACAGGAACCCATGGGGGAGGGGAAAGAAAAAAAAAAAGAGGTTAGAGTGGGAGAGAGCCAAAGCATAAGAGACTGTTGAGAACTGAGAGCAAACTGAGGATTGATGGGGGGTGGGAGGGAGGAGAGGGTGGGTGATGGGTATTGAGGAGGGCACCTTTTGGGATGAGCACTGGGTGTTGTATGGATACCAATTTGACAATAAATTTCATATTAAAAAATAAATATTTTTTTTTCATTTATTCATTTTTGAGAGACAGAGAGAGACAAAGCACAAGCAGGGGAGGGGCAAAGAAGGAGGGAAACACAGAATCGGAAGCAGACTCCAGGCTCTGAGCTGTCAGCACAGTTGGATGCTCAACTGACTGTGCTACCCAGGTGCCCCTCATATGTGGAATTTTAGAAACTAAACAGATGAACATAGGTGTAGGAAGGGAAAAAAAGAGAGGGAGGCGTACCGTAAGATACTGTTAACTATTGAGAACAAACAAGGTTTCTGGAGTGGAGTAGGGTGGTGATGGGCCAAATGGGTGATGTCTATTAAGGAGTGCAGTTGTTGTGATGACCAGTGGATGTTATATGTAAATGATGAATCACTATATTCTACTCCTGAAACCAAAAACAAAGCAAATGAAGAAAAAACAACTTTAAAATTTTAAATAATAAAAAAGTCATAAAAGATTAATTTGAGAGACATGTGACTCTTCCTTTCAGCTTGAACATAGAGGCCAATGTAGGATTATTTGTTGGCTTAGTTTCAATATTGTTGTGTCTCAGTGAATAGGGAGGTCTGAGAAGAGGAAGAAAGATGATGGAACATCCAGTCAGTGGAGCAGTCAGCACATACACAACATTTTTGTTTTGTTTTGTTTTGTTTTGAGTACGTTTGACACACAATGTTACATTAATTTCAGGTGTGCAACATAGTGATTTGACAAGTTTATATTTTATGTTATGTTCACCACAAGTGTAGCTACTATCTGTCCCCATACATTGCTACTACAATATCACTTACCATATTCCCCATGCTGTGCCTTTTATTCACATGATTTATTTATTCCATACCTGGAAACCTGTATCTCCCACTCCCCTTCACCTATTTTCCCTTTACCCTCAATCCCCTCCCCTCTGACAACTATCAGTTTGTTCTATTTATAGGTCTGATTCTGCCTTTTTCTTTTTGTTCATTTGATTTTTCAAATTTTAGATTCCACTTATGAGTGAAATATATAGAATTTTTCTACTCTGACTTAGTCACTTAACATAATATCCTTGAGGTCCATCTATGTTGTCTCTAGTGGCACAATCCTGCTCTTTTTTATGGCTGTGTAGTATTTTAGTATTTGTATATATATATCATTCCTTCCTCATACATTTGTTCATTGTTGAACACTTGGGTTACTTCCATATCTTACTCTTGTAAATAATGTTGCAATAAAGCAGGGGTGTATACATCTTTTTTAAATTAGTATTTTTATTTTCTTTGTTTAAATACCCAATAGTGGAATCTCTGGATTATATAGTATTTATACTTATAATTTTTGGAAGAATCTCCCTACTATTTTACACAGTGACTGTGTAAGTATACATTGTCACTTACAGTGTATGAGTGTTCCTTTCTCTCCACATTTTTGCTAACACTTGTTATTTCTTGTCATTTTTATTTTAGCCACTTTTACAGGTATCAGGTGATACCTCATTGTGGTTTTTACATTTTCCTGAAGATTAGTGACATTGGGCACCATTTCATGAGAACACAGACAATATCTATTAAGTTTGTTGTGTTATATGGGTGCAGTTCATGGAGCCCAAAACAATTACAATGTTAATATCAAAGATCACAAATCACCATAACACATACAGTAATGAAAATGTTTGAAATATTGTGAGAATTACTAAAATGTGACACAGAGACATGAAATGAGCAAATGTGATTGGAAAAATTGTGCTGATAGACTTGCTCAAAACAAGGTTGCAGAAGCATCCAATTTGTAAATGCAATATCTTCAAAGTGCAACAAAGTGAAACACAATAAAACAACATATGCCTGTACTTAGAGTAGTCAAATTCATAGAGACAGAAAGTAAAATAGTGTTTTCCAGAGAATAGAGGTAAGGGGAAATGGGAGTTATTGTTTAATGGGTATAGAATTTCAGTATAGAGAGATGAAAATTTTCTGGGATTGATTGTAGTGATGGCTGCACAACAATGTATTTAATGCCACTGAACAAGACACTCCCTTGATGATTTTGAAATAAGTGGATGTTTAGGAATCACTGTTCTAAAGTTACCCCTCATAGGGGTGCCTGGGTGGCTTAGTTGATTAAGCATCCAACTCTGGATTTAGCTTCAGGTCATGATCTCATATTTCATGACTTTGTGTCCCACGTCAAGCTCTATGCTGATGAGGGTGCAGAGCCTGCTTGGAATTTTCTCTCTCCCTCTCTCTCTGCCCTGTCTCCATGCACACACATGCTGTCTCAAAATAAATAAATAAAAACTATAAAAAATTATAAAGTTATCCCTCTTAAATCCCTTCAGCTGAGAAACTTAAAAGATCCTTGAAAGTAGCAGGAGGGAGAGGGTTAGCAGTGGGATGTGAAAGAAGACCTCTTTTGCCACCGAGACTCAAATAAATGCCTTCTGTCAGAGCCATGTGGTGTTCTAAAAGTCATTGGCAAAGAACCTATCTCAGCTAGAATGAAAATTGACATTTTATGTTTTGTAGCACTGGTCATATCTGACAGATGTCATTTTGGATTTTCTCATGAATGCCATTTGCTCTTTCCAACTCTATGGCTCCTGGTTTTGGCCTGAAGCATTCTCTGAAAACAGTGTATAGCTTGGGTCCAAAATTGTCTACTACCCACTTTGAAAGCCAAATGATGATTTCTCTGTCAATTGCAAAGTATTTTCACTAATGTTAAATGCCCTTCTATTTGAATTACTTCTGACTTACATAAATTAGAAAAACTTTTAACTCTAATCGGAAAATTTTGCACCAAATAAGTTGGCAAAGACCTAATGCAAGGTGGAACACTGTGAAGACAAAATTAGTTTTTTTTAATCACTGCCTAGAACATTCTAATTTTTAAAAAAATCCATCAACAAATTTACCTAGCACCAAGAACTATCCCTAGGCAAAACTGTAGTCATAATTTCACCTCATCTTTTTTTTTTCTGTTTTTATCTTCTTATTTTTGAGTGCTCTAATTCCATCTGTTTCATTAGTACCTACTATTTAGAATGCCATGTATTTTCACTATGGGCAAAACTACTTCGTGTTATCACTTACTCAGGATCAGTATATATATATAAAACTAGTATTTAAAAAGAAGACTTTCTGGACAGTTTAATTAATTGAAAGGAATGATTTACTAAAGGTTGAAGTTTAAGAACCACAAGAAGTATCCAGGAAGGGAGAGAGTTAAGGGATGAGAAATCGTTTTCAAGTATTTCTCAAGTCATACTATACACCCAAGTAGTCTAACCATAAAGATGATCCCACTATCACTTTCTTTGACCATAATTTTACTATCTTGCACTCATTTCAGCTGAGCAATTCCTCAATCAAGTTCTTATATGTTTTGTTTTTAGAAGTATTTATTAGCCAAAAAGATATCAAGAATTTCTTTTAATGCCAGTCTGGTTGTATCATAGGGGAAAAGAAACATGCTTTTATCTCCACTCCCATTTATTCTTTTAAATTTCATTTTCTAGGAAGAAAACATTCTATTCTTTTTCAAGGTTCCTAAGAGGCAGATAGTGCCTCAAGGAGTCTTTGAATCTCATCCAAACTCTATGTGTCACCATACTACTGAAAGCCCCAGTATTTAAAATTGGGGACAAATTTTTAAAAATCGGTGCTCATTTGCAAATTTTTATCTAAATATAATGGTATCTTTGTGGGATTGTTAATCTTAAAAAATATTCTTTTTGTTTTCTTTTTAAGGCTTTGTTCTGAAAGTTTCTTCCAAAATCAAGGAACATTTAAATAATAATGATTATTTATATAATTGGTATTCCTTTATCACTTAGACAAGAACTTTATATCTATCAACATTGTCCTAAGATTTACTCTGAACAGTAAAAAGAATTGGTTATTCAAATGGAACTGTATTATATTTCCCAAACCATTGGATCTCTTTCTCGCAAGTTCTTCTACTCTATTTATTTATTTATTTACAAAAATTTTAATGTTTATTTATTTTTGAGAGAGAGCATGCACTAGTGGGGTAGAAGTACAGTGAGAGGGATACAGAGAATCCAAAGCAGGCTCTGCAGTATCAGGCTTCATATGGGGCTTGAACTCACAAACCATGAGATCATGATCTGAGCTGAAGTCAGATGCTCAACCAACTGAGCCACATAGGTGCCCCCCATAATTTATTTTTTAAGTTTTTATTTATTTTTGAGAAAGAGAGAGAGTGCAAGTGTTGGGGAGGCAGAGAGAGAGAGAGAGAGAGAGAGAGAGAGAGAGAGAGAGAGAATACCAAGCAGGCTTCTTACTGTCAGCACAGAGTCTAATATGGGACTCCATATCATGAACTGTGAGATCATGACCTGGGACAAAATCAAGAATCAAACGCTTAACTGACTGAAACAGCCAGGCACTCCTTACCCCCCCCCCCCACCATAATTTAAAATGTTGTTGCTATTTGGTCCATGGAAAATAAAATTTGCACATAGTGATTATTAATCATGGTATAGAGAGAAATAATTAATTGTACCAAAGCCAAAGCTCAGACTATTTACTATTAGAACTTATATTTGTATATTATAGGAAGCAGGTTAGTCCATTTGAAAATATCTTTTATAGATAATTTAGGTAGTTAAACTTGTTGGCAAATATTTTCATTCTATGCCTTTTTAAAAACCATTTTTCTCTCGAGTATCTATCTTCTTTATTCAGTTTATCTTTCTTATTGGAATATTATCACATTTTTCTAGGATACTAAAAACTACAAGTTTAATTTATAGCATTGTAGAACCTGATGAAAATATGATAAAAGGGATGTCAGATGATTTAGTAAAAATCAACTTAGGGAACACATTTGAACTGCATAAATATGGTCATTTTTTAACAAAAAAATTCAGTTGGGTAAATAAAAAGCAAGGATGAACTTGTTTACCTCAGAATATTTTAATCACTGAATATATATTTAACTGCTAAATTAAATATATTTAATTTATATATATTTTTATATATTTTTATATATATGGTAGATCACCTAACACTTTTCTAATAAACCACTTTATTAATATACTTTCTATTTTGTAATATTAATATCTCTGATAGCTAAAGAGACTCTGATACCAGTTATTTTTTATTGGTTTGTTTACTTGTTTGTTACTTTTTATGTAACTTTTTCTTGACGCATAATTGACATACAACATCCTATAATAATGATTGGTACAAACTAATAATTTTTTATTTTTATATATTGCAAAATGACCACAATAAGCCTAGCTAACATCCATCACCATACATAGTTATATATATTTTTTTCTGTGATGAGAACTTTTAAGATCTACTCTCTTAGCAACTTTCAAGCATGCAATAGAGTATTATTAACTATAGTTGAGCGAGCTTGGGCTCAGATTTAGGAGGCCCTCTTTGTGTGTCTGTGCTAAGAAACCAACACCGAGTCTGCTCACTGGCTCCTCTCTAACTGCTCATCTACATGGTGTTTTCCCACCTCCACTCACTCCTCGGTCTGCTCTTCCTGAGTTAACTTCCTTCTGGACCCTTTAAGGCTGCCAGACCCTTTCTGAAGCAGAGGGCCTGCCCAAAAATAGTCCTTTGTACTTCCCTTTCCTGCAAGAGTCTCACAGCATTTTTCTTTAAAGTCTTCATTTTTTGGAAGAGGAGGGGCCAACATGGTAGAGAAGTAGGGGTTTCTGAAGTTCCCTCATCTCTCAAACAAAGCAGTGTTGAAGCCAAAAGACTTTAAAGTCTAAGAGTCTGGGAGGCAAAGAGACAGAGTTAATTCCAGGGGCCAACCAGGACAAACTGACAGGCCATAGGTGCATGATTGTGAATTGGGAGAGATAAAACGAATGGAGGGGAGGTATCCTCTTCTGGGGAGAAACAAAGGGAAGAGAAAGAGAGGCTGGGGAAGCATAGGACTGTATCTGGACAAGAGAAAAACCACTGACTGGGATAGACAAAGATTCAATTTCTAACTGAGGGACTTTCTCTGGACTGGGGCTGCCTGCCCTGATCACACAACTGGGGAGGGGAGCCAGGCCTGGGCTCGGTGGCTAGGTTAGGGGCGCAGTCTGCAGTGGGAGAAAGTTATCCCTTCCTTGGAGGGCCATGAGAAGAGGGGTTATATCCACTCAAAAAGACAAAGACTGCCTGTGCCCACCAGCCAGAGACCATATATCGGAAGGTGAGGAGTGGCACTCCCCCAATACCAGAGTGCACAGAGGGGGAGTTTGAATCTCAGCCAAGTGCAGGACACAGGAGCCCATGGAGTTGGACAAACAACCTTGTTTGTGCCCACAGCACAGTGAGGATAACTTGAACAGAGTGGTTTGGGATACCGGTCCGTGGAGGAGGGGGTGGGGGGTGGTCGCCATTTTTCTCTCTATTGTTGCATCCACACAACTCCTGAAACAGAATGCTACGGGCACCAGTGGCAGTCACAACAAAGTTTGTTACAATGAGAGGCAAGGCCGACCAATTGGGACCAACACTCTTGATAAGAGTGCGGCCTCGAACAGCTGGGGTACAGAGTTTTTAAAGCTGATCACATCGTTTAATCATTACCTGGGAACAGAACAGAGAAACAGTTCCCAGATGAGTTAGAAACAGTTGCCAGATGATTTAGAAACAGTTGCCTAATGAGGTGTTTATTTTAGACTTTCTGCCTCTAAGTTGCAACCAGTGGATCTCCTTGACCTTGCCTTTGATGCTCTTTTCTTTGAACTTTTGTTTCCTTCATTGGTAAAGCCGAATTTACAAGAGTAAAAGCAAGGCTGTTATCTTTTGACCTTCAGTGTCAGAACAAAGCTGTTATTTTTCAAGCTAAGCGTTAGCCCTACCCTACAATTTAACCCTTACACTATCACCAACAAGGTGGGGCTTCAGGGAACGGATAGCAGGCCCACAGTAGAGGTGGAACCCGCCTACACCAAACCACACCTCTCCACACCTGGTAACTGTGTATCTACTAAAGCAGGAATGACACTGATGAACCAGACAGCCAGACAGCCCCTCTTCCAGACCAGCGCTTTTGCATTGTCTGGTTTAATTATTGGACAATTCTTATTATATAGATACATTATTCCTTCCTTATCTCCTTCTTATCTCTTCCCTCCTCTCCTCAGTTACTCTGGCTGTTGGTTTGTTTAAGCAGACATATTTAATACATTCTCTTGATACATGTTCTATACCTCCTTCTTTATTTTACTTTCTCTCTCTCTGTATTAAGCCATATAGTTTCTCTGTCTAGTCAATTTTCTTTTCTTTTTCTCTGCCTCCCTCTTTATTGTCCTTACTGTCACTCTGGATTAAGCCATATAGTTTCTCCACCTGGTCAATTTTTATCTTTTTTTCTTTTTCCCCACCCCTGTCATTTCTCTCTTTGTATGGGATAAGGCCTCTTCCATCCGAAAAGCCTCCACCCTGTTGTGTACTTGTAGCTGGTGATTCTGTTTTGTTTTTGTTTTTGTTTGTGTCCTTGCATGTTTTTGTTTTCTGTTTGTTTTTTGTTTGTTTGTTTGTTTACCTTTCCAGGGCTACTTCAACAAACAAATCAAAGCACACTTGGTGGAGTTTCCAAAATGTCACTACAGTAGGAAGATAAAGTAACAAGCCACAACAACAGAGCAAGTAACACTGCCCAAAAAACACGCCCTGAATGTCCAGGCCCTGGACAATGTAAGACCCTTCTTCAATATAGCAGTGCTCGCAGATGCAGGGCACATAATAAGCTTTTAAATTTGTTTTTTTTCAAAATTTATTTATTTTTGGGACAGAGAGAGACAGAGCATGAACGGGGGAGGGGCAGAGAGAGGGGGAGACACAGAATTGGAAACAGGCTCCAGGCTCTGAGCCATCAGCCCAGAGCCCGATACGGGGCTCGAACTCACGGACCGCGAGATCGTGACCTGGCTGAAGTCGGACGCTTAACCGACTGCGCCACCCAGGCGCCCCCATAATAAGCTTTTAAAACACATAAGGGACAGAAAACTAGCCAAAATGATGAAATGGAAGAATTCTCCACAAAAGAATTTCCAGGGAGAAATGATAGCAAAAGAATTGCTCAAAACAGATATACACAATATAACTGAATAAGAATTTAGAATAATAGTCATAAGATTAATCACTGGACTTGAAAAAAAACACAGAAGACAGCAGAGAATCTATTGCAGCAGAGATCAAGGAACTAAAAATAGTCATGATGAATTAAAAAACTCTGTAAATAAGGTGGCAAATTAACTAGAGGTAGTGACAGCACGGATTGAGGAGGTAGAGAGGAGAATAGGTGAAATAGAAGATAAAATTATGAAAAAGACAAAGCTGAGAAAAAGAGAGATACAAAAATTCTGGATCATGAGGGGGAGAATTATAGAACTAAGTGATTCAATGAAAAGGAACAATATCTGTATCATAGGAGTTCCAGAAGAAGAAGAGAGAGAGAAAGGGTTTGAAGGTATACTTGAACAAATAACAGCTGAAAAATTCCCCAACTGGGGAAGGAAACAGGCATTGAAATCCAGGAGACACAGAGAACTCCCTTCAGATGTAACTTGAAATAATCTTCTTCATGATATATCATAGTAAAACTGGCAAAATACAAAGATGGAGAATTCTGAAAGCAGCTAGTGATAAACAGGACTTAACCTACAAGGGTAGACACATAAGGGTAGTAGCAGACCTATCTATTGAAACTTGTCAGGCCAGAAAAGAGTGGCAGGAAATTTTCAATATGCTGAATAGGAAACACTTGCAGTCAAGAATCCTTTATCAGGCAATCCTGTCATTCAGAATAGAAGGAGAGATTAAGATTTTCCCAAACAAAAACTGAAGGAATTTATCACCACTAAACCAGCCCTACAAGAGGTCCTAATGAAGACTCTGTGAGTGGAAGGTTGCAAAAACCAAAAAGGACCAGAGACATCACTACAAGCATGAAACCTACAGATAACACAATGACCCTACACCCATATCTTTCAATAATAACACTGAACGTAAATGGACTAAATGCTACAATGTAAAGACATAGGATATAAAGATGGATAAAAAACAGGACTCATCTATTTGCTGTCTACAAGAGACTCATTTAGACCTCAGGACACTTTCAGATTGAAAGTGAGGGGATGGAGAACAATATATCATGCTACTGGAGGTCAAAATAAAGCTGGAGTAGCCATACCTATATCAGACAAACTAGATTTTAAACTAAAGGTTGTAACAAGGATGAAGAAGGGCATTATTATAACAATTACAGAGTCTATCCATCAAGAGGAGCTAACAATTATAAATGTTTATGTACCAAATTTGGAGCACCCAAATATATAAAACAATTAATCAAAACATAAGCAATCTTATTCAAAAGAATGTGGTAATTGCAGGGGACCTGAATACCCCACTAATAGCAATGGACAGGTCATCTAAAATCAATAAATAAACAATGGCCCTGAATGATACACTGGATCAGATGGACTTGACAGATATATTTAGAAGTTTTCATCCTAAAACAACAGAATGCAAATTCTTCTTGAGTGCACATGGAACATTCTCCAAGATAAATGACATACTGGGTCACAAAAAAGCCCTCAATAAATAAAAAAGAATTGTGATCATACCATGCACACTTTCAAATCACAGTGCAATGAAACTTGAAATCAACCACAGGAGAAAGTATGGAAAACCTCCAAAAACATGGAGGCTAAGGAACATACTACTAAAGATTCAATGAGTCAACCAGGCAATTAAAGAAGAAATTAAAAAATATATGGAAACATGGGTTGCCTGGGTGGCTCAGTCAGTGTAGCGTCTGACTTCAGCTGAGGTCATGATCTCACCATCTGTGAGTTCGAGCCCCACATCGGGCTCTGTGCTGACAGCTCAGAGCCTGGAGCCTGCTTCGGATTCTGTGTCTCCCTCTTTCTCTGCCCCTCCCTGCTCATGCTCTGTCTGTCTCTCTGTCAAAAATAAACATTAAAAAATTAAAAAAATATATGGAAACAAATGAAAATGAAAATACAATTCAAAACCTTTGGGATTCAGCAAAGGCAGTCCTAAGACGAAAATACATTGCAATCCAGGTCTATGTCAAGAAACAAGAAAAATCCCCAATACAAAATCTAACAGCACACCTAAAGGAACTAGAAGCAAACAGCAAAGAAAGCCCAAGGCCAGCAGAGAAGAGAAATAATAAAGATTAGAGCATAAATAAACAATATAGAATCCAAAAACACAGTAGAACAGATCAATGAAACTAAGAGTTGGTTTTTTGAAAAAATAAACAAAATTGATAAACCCCTAGCCAGACTGCTCAAAAAGAAAAGAAAGAAGACCCAAATAGATAAAATCATGAATGAAGATGGATTTATTACAACCAATCCCTCAGAAATACAAGCAATTGTAAGAGAATACTATGAAAACTTATATGCCAACAAACTGGACAACCTGGAAGAAATGGACAAACTCCTAAACACCCACACACTACCAAAACTCAAACAGGAAGAAATGGAAAACGTGTACACACCCATAACTAGTGAAGAAATTGAATCAGTTCAATTTCCCAGCAAATAAGAGTCCTGGACCAGATGTCTTCCTGGGGGAATTCTACCAGATTTAAAGCATAATTAATACCTATCCTTCCCAAGCTTTTACAAAAATAGAAATGGAAAGAAAGCTTCCAGACTCCTTCTATGAAGCCAGCATTACCTTCATTCCCAAACCAGATAGAAACCCAACAAAAAAAAAAGAGAGAACTACAGGCTAATATCCCTGATGAACACGGAGGCAAAATTTCTCAACAAGATACAAGCAAATTGAATTCAACAGCATATAAAAAGAATTATACACTGTAATCAAATGTGATTCATTCCCAGGCTGCAGGCCTGGTTCAATATTCACAAATCAGTGTATGTGATACATCACATTAATAAAAGACAGGATAAGAACCATATGATCCTCTCAATAGATGCAGAAAAAGCATTTGACAAAATGCAACATTCTTTCTTAATAAAAACCCTCAAGAAATTTTGGGTAGAAGGAACATATTTAAACATCATAAAAGCCATATATGAAAAGCCCACAGCTGATATCATCCACAATGGGGAAAAACTGAGAGCTTTTCCTCTGAGATCAGGAACATTACAGGGATGTCCACTCTCACCACTGTTGTTTAATATAGTAAGTCCTAGCATCAGCAATAAGAAAACAAAATGAAATAAAAGGCATCAAAATTGGCAAAGAAGAAGTCAAACTTTCACTTTTTGCAGATGACTTGATACTCTACATGGAAAACCTGACAGACTCCACCAAAAGACTCCTAGAACTGATATATGAATTCAGCAAAGTCGCTGGGTACAAAATCAATGTAGAGAAATTGGTTGCATTTTTATACACCAATAATGAAACAACAGAAAGAGAAATAAAGAAGCTGATCCAATTTACAATTGCACCAAAAACCATACAATTCCTAAGAATAAACTTAACCAAAAATGTAAAAGATCTGTATGCTGAAAACTATAGAAATACTATGAAGGAAATTGAAGAAGACACAAAGAAATTGAAAAACATTCCATGTTCATGGACTGGAAACATAAATATTGTTAAAATGTCAATGCTACCCAAAGCAATATACACATTCAATGCAATTCCAATGAAAATTGCACCAGCATTCTTCTCAATGCTAGAACAAGCGATCCTAAAATTTGTATGGGACCACAAAAGACCCCAAAGAGCCAAGGTAATATTAAAGAAGAAAACCAAAGTGGGAGGCAGCACATTACCAGACCTTAGCCTCTACTACAAAGCTATAATCATCAAGACAGTATGGTACTGACACAAAAACAGACACATAGACCAATGGAATAGAATAGAGAACCCAGAACTGGACCCACAAATGTATGGCCAGCTAATCTTTGACAAAGCAAGAAAGTATCCGATGGAAAAAAAAGACAATCTCTTTAGCAAATGGTGCTGGGAGAACTGCGCAGCAACCTGCAGAAGAAAGAAACTAGACCACTTTCTTACACCATACCCAAGAATAAACTCAAAATGGATGAAAGACCTAAATGTGAGACCCGAAAGCTTCAAATCCATAGAGGAGAAGGCAGACAATAATCTCTTTGACCTCAGCCACAGCAATTTCTTCCTCAACACATCTCCAAAGGCAAGGGAATTAAAAGCAAAAATGAACTATTGGGACCTCATCAAGATAAAAAGCTTCTGCACTGCAAAAGAAACAATCAACAAAACTGAAAGGCAACTGACAGAATGGGAAAAGATATTTGCAAATGACATATCGCATAAAGGACTAGTATCCAAAATCTATAAAGCACTTACCAAACTCAACACCCAAAGAAACCAATAATCCAGTGAAGAACTGGGCAGAAGATATGAATGTACACTTTTCCAAAGAAGACATCCAGATGGCCAACAGACACATGAAAAGATGCTCAAAGTCGCTCATCATCAGGCAAATACAAATCAAAGCCACACCAAGATATCACCTCACACTGGTCAGAATGGCTAAAGTGAATAAATCAGGAAACTCTAGATGTTGGTGAGAATGTGGAAAAATGGGAGCCTTCTTGCACTATTGGTGGGAATGCAAACTGGTACAGCCGCTCTGAGAAACTGTGTGGAGTTTCCTCAAAAAATTAAAAATAGAACTACTCTATGACCCAACAATAGCACTACTGGGAATTTACCCAAGGGATACAGGAGTGCTGATGCATAGGGGCACATGTACGCCAATGTTTATAGCAGTACATTCAACAATAGCCAAATTACAAAAAGAGGCTAAATGTCCATGAACTGATGAATGGATAAGGAATATGTAGTTTATATACACAATAGAATACTACTTGGCAATGAGAAAGAATGAAATCATGCCATCTGCTGCAATGTGGATGGAACTGGAAAGTATTATGCAGAATGAAATAAGTCACTCAGAAATGGACAGATATTATATGTTTTCACTTATATGTGGATCTTGAAAAACTTAACAGAAGACGATGGGGTAGGGGAGGGGGAAAATAATTACAAACAGAGGGAAGGAGGCAAACGAAAGAGACTCTTAAATACAGAGAACAAACTGAGAGTGGATTGGGGGTTTGGGGGAAAGGCGAAAATGGGTGATGGGCATTGAGGTGGGCACTTTGGATGAGCACTGGCTGTTGTATGTAAGCCAATTCGACAATAAATTATATTTAAAATCTATAGTAGATATTCTGTGTATTAAATCACAGAACTTATTTTATAACCGTAAGTTTGTACCTTTGTATTCCCTTCACCATTTGTCCCATCCCCCACTTCCTACCTCTGGCAGTCGTCATTCAACTGTTCTCTGTATCTATGAGCTTGTGTGTGTGTGTGTGTGTGTGTGTGTGTGTGTGTGTGTGTGTTTTAATTTTTAGATTCTTCGTTTTAGTGAGATTATATGGTATTTGTCTTCCTCTGACTTATTTCATTTAGCATAATTCCCTCAAGGTACATCTATGTTGTTGCAAATGACAAGATGTCATTTTTTTTTGTGCCTGAATAATGTTCCGTTTTATATACATGCTACATTTTCTTAACCCATTCATCCATCATGGACAAGATTATATATATATAATATATATATATCCATCCATCATGGACAAGATTATATATATATAATATATTATATATATATAATATTTTTTCATATATATATATATATCATATATTTTCTTTATCC
>NW_024420361.1:3693363-3727244 GCF_014898765.1 Herpailurus yagouaroundi
TGATTGGCTATTGTTGATAATGTTGCTATAAACATCGGGTTGTATGTGCTTTTTCAAATCAGTATTTTTGTATCCTGTAGGGAAAATAACTCATAGTGCAATTGCTGGGTTTTAGGGTAATTCTATTTTTAAACTTTTGAGGAACCTCCATACTGTTTTCCAAAGTGCCTGCACCAGTTTGCATTCCATCAACAGTGTAAGAGCATTCCTCTTTCTCTGAATCCTCACCAGCACCTGTTGCTTCTTGTGTTGTTAATTTTTAGCCATTCTGAGAAGTGTGAGGTTGTATCTCATCTTAATTTTGATTTATATTCCCCTGATGATAAGTGATGTTGAGCTTCTTTTCATGTGTTTGTTATCCATCTGGATGTCTTCTTTGGAAAAATGTCTATTCATGTCTTCTGTTAATTTCTTAACTGGATTATTTGGTTTTTGGGTGTTCAGTTTGATAAGTTCTTTATAGATTTTGGATGCTACCCTTTATCAGATGTATCATTTGCAAATATCTTCTGCCATTCCATAGACTGCCTTTTCATTTTGTTGACTGTTTCCTTTTCTGTGCAGAAGTTTTTACTTTGATGAAGTTCCAATAGGTGACTTTTGCTTTTGTTTCCCTTGCCTCAGGAGACATATCTAGTAAGAAGTTTGCTATGGCCATGGTCAAAGAGATTACTACCTGTATTCTTTCTAGAAATGTTATGGTTCCCTCTCTCACATGTAGGTCTTTCATCCAACTTGAATTTATTTTTTTGTATTGTGTAGGAATAAAGTGCTCCTGTTTCATTGTCTTCCATATTGCTGTCCACTTTTCACAGCTCCATTTGTTGAAGAGACTGTCTTTTTTCCATTGGATATTCTTTCCTGTTTGTTTGACCATATAGTTGTGGGTTCATTTCTGGGTGTTCTATTCTGTTTCATTGATCTATGTGTTTGTTTTTGTGCCAATAGCATCCTGTTTTCATGACAACAGGCTTGTAATGTAGCTTGAAGTCCAAAATTTTGATGCCTTCAACATTGTTTTTCTTTTTCAAGATTGCTTTGGCTATTTTGGGTCTTTTGTGGTTCCGTACAAATTTTAGGGTTGTTTGTTCTTGCTTTGTGAAAAATGTTGGTGATATTTTGATAGGGATTGCATTAAATGTGCAGATTTCTGGGACACCTGGGTGACTCAGTTGGTTAAGCATCCGACTTTGGCTCAGGTCATGATCTCATGGCTCATGGGTTCGAGCCACATGTTGGACTCTGTGCTGACAACTTGGAGTCTGGACTCTGCTTAGGATTTTGTCTCCTTCACTCTCTGCACCTCCCCTGCTTGTGTTCTGTCTCTCTCTCTCTCTCAAAAATAAATAAACATTAAAAACGTTTTTTTTAATGTGCAGATTGCATTGGGTAGTATAGACATTTGAAAAATATTTTGTCTTCCAATCCTTGAGCATGGAATGTTTTTCCATCTCTATCTTTCATGTTCAGTTTCCTTCATAAGTGTTCTACAGGTTCAGAGTACAGATCTTTTACCTCTTTGGTTACATTTATCCCTGGGTATCTTATGGTTTTTGGCATAATTATAAATCAAAATGATTCCTTGCTTTCTGTGTCTGCTGCTTCATTACTGATGTATAGAAATGCAACATAATTCTGTACATTGACTTTATATCCTGAGACTTTTCTGAATTTTGTGTACAACTTCTAGCAATTTTTTGGTGGAATAATTTATGGGTTTTTTTTTGTTTTTTTTTGTTTTTTTTGTTCTTTTTTTTACGTAGAGTATCATGTCGTTTGGGAATAGTGAAAGTTTGAATTCTTTCTTGCCAATTTGTATGCCTTTTATTTCTTTTTGTTTTCTGATTGCTGAGGCTAGGACTTCCAGTAGTATGTTAAATAACAATTGTGAGAATGGAAATTTCTGTCTTGTTGTTGATTGTAGAAGAAAACCTCTCTTTTTTTGTCCATTGAGGATGACGTTAGCTGTGGTTCTTTCTTATATGGCCTTTATGATGTTGAAGTATTCTTCCTCTATCCCTACTTTTTTGAGGATTTTTATCAAGAATGGGTGCTGTATTTTGTGAAATGCTTTTTTTTCATCTATTGAGAGGATCATATCGTTCTCAAGCATTATTTATTAATTTATGTATCACATTGATTGCTTTGTGAATATTGAACTGCATTTGTAGCCCAGGAATAAATCTGACTTGATGATGATAATTCTTTCCATTACAGGTGGATTCAATCTGTTAGTATTTTGTTGAGAATTTCATCAGGGATATTGCCTATAATTCTCCTTTTTAGTGGCTTCTTTGCTGGATTTTGGAATCAAGCTAATGCTGGCTTCATAGGACTTAGGAAGTTTTCCTTCCATTTATATTTTTTTGAACAGTTTAAAGACAATAGGTATTAATTCTTCTTTACATATTTGGTAGAATTCCCTTGGGAAGTCATCTGGCCCTGGGCTTTGCTTTTTTTTTTTTTTTTTTTTTTTTTTAACGTGGGAAGATTTTTGATAACTGATTCAATTTCTCTGCTGGTTAGTTGTGTGTTCTAATTTTCTATTTTTTCCTGCTTCTGTTTTGGTGGTTGGATATTTCTAAGAATTTATCTATTTTTCCAGATTGCCCATTTTTTTGGCGTATACTTTTTCATGATATTCTCTTATAACTGTTTGTATTTCTGTGGTGTTGTTTGTATCTCTCCTCTTTCATTCATGCTTTTATTTCTTTGGATGCTTTTCCTTTTATTTTTAATAAGGCTGGCAAGGGGCTTATCAATTTATTAATTCTTTCAAAGAACCAGCTTTTACTTTCTTTGATTTGTTCTACATTTTTGTTTCTTTTTTTTTTTTAATTTTTTTTTCAATGTTTATTTATTTTTGGGACAGAGAGAGACAGAGCATGAACGGGGGAGGGGCAGAGAGAGAGGGAGACACAGAACCGGAAACAGGCTCCAGGCTCCGAGCCATCAGCCCAGAGCCCGACGCGGGGCTCGAACTCACGGACCGCGAGATCGTGACCTGGCTGAAGTCGGACGCTTAACCGACTGCGCCACCCAGGCGCCCCTACATTTTTGTTTCTATACCATTTATTTGTACTCTAATCTTTATTATTTCCCTTCTGCTAGCTTTAGGCTTCATTTGCTATTCCTTACTAACTCCTTTAGGTGTAAGGTTAGTTTGTGTATTTGAGACTTTTCTTGCTTCTTGAGATAGACCTGAATTTCTATATTTGTCCCTCTTATGATCTCCTTTGCTGTACCCCAAATTTTCTGGACTGTTGTGTTTTCATTTTCATGTATACATATATAATTTCCTGGTTAACCCATTCATTCTTTGGATGTTTTTTAATCTCCATGTATTTGTGATCTTTCCAATTTTTTTCTTGTGACTGACTCCAAGTTACATAGCATTGTGGTCTGAAAATATGCATGAGATGACGTCAATCTTTTTGCACTTTCTGAGGCTTGATTTGTGAACCTGGTATGTGATCTATCCTGGATAACATTCCATGTGCACTCAGAAAGAATGGGTATTCTGGTACTTTGGTATAAAACATTCTGAATATATGTTTTATGTCTGTCTGGTCCAGTGTGTCATTCAAAGCCATTGTTTCCTTGATTTTCTGCTTGTATGATCTATCCTTTGCCATAAATGGGATGTTAAAGTCCCCTACTATTATTTTATTATTATGAATGAGTTTATTTATGTTTGTTATTAATTGATGCAAATATTTGTGTGCTCTCATCTTGGGGGCATAAATATTTACAGTTGTTAGATCTTCTTCTTGGATAAGTTATTTTAACAAGATATAGTGCACTTTTTCACCTCTTGTTACAGTCTTTGGTTTAAAATCTAGTTTGTCCAATATAAGTATAGCTACGTGGGCTATCTTTTGCATCCATTAGTGTGACAGGTGATTCTCCACTCCCTCAGTTTTAATCTAGAGATATTGTTAAGTGTAAAATGAGTCTTTTGTAGGCAGCATATAGATGGGTCTTATTGTATTATAGATTTGGATGTTATGTCTTTTGATAGGAGCATTTAGTCCATTTATCTTAAAAGTGATTATTGATAGATAGTAATTTAGTGCCATTGTATTACTTGTAAGGTCAAAGTTTTTGGAGATTTTCCCTGTTTCTTTTTGTCTTTGTTGCTTTTGGTCTTTCATTCCTACTCAGAGTCCCTTTCAATATTTCTTGCAGGGCTGGTTTAGTGGTCACAAACTTCTTTAGTTTTCATTTGTCTGGGAAACTCTATCTCTACTTTTTAAAATATATTTTTTAAAGTTTATTTATTTATTTTAGAGCGAAATACACAGAGACAGAAAGAAACAATCACAAGCAGGTTCCACACTTAGAGTGTGGAGCCTGATGCAAGCCTTGTACCCATGAACCCTAAGATCATGACCTGAGCTAAAACCAAGGATTGGTCACTCAACTGACTGAGCCACCAAGGTGTTACCTCTTTAACTCTCCTTCTATTCTGAATGGCAGCATTGCTGGATAAAGTAATCTTGGCTGCATCGTTTTCCCATTCAGTACATTGAATATATCATGCCACTCTCTTCTGGCCTGCCAGGTTTCTGTGGATAGATCTGCTGCCTACTTGATTTATCTTCCTTGTATGCTAGGATTTTTTTTCCTTCCTGTTTGCAGGATTCTTTCCTTATCTTTGTATTTTGCGAATTTTACTACAGTATGTCTTGGTGTTAGCTGGCTTTTGTTGATTTTCATGGGGGTTTTCTGTGTGTCCTGGATTTGGATGTCTGTTTCTTTACCCAGATTATGGGTTTAATTTCCAGTTATAATTTGCTCAAATAAACCTTCTCCCTCTCCCTCTTTTCATCTGAGACTGCTATGATTGGATTGTTATTATGCTTTGTGTAGCTGCTGAGTTTCCTAATTCTACATTTGTGATCCAATATTTTCCTTTCCCTCTTCTTTTCACCCTTGTTATTTTCCACAATTTTATCTTCTATATCACTGATTCTTTCCTCTGTTTCCTTCATCCTTATGGCCATTACCTCCTTTTCAGTTTGTATTTTGGCCAGAGCATATTTTAGTTCAGCCTGGCTTATTTTTAGGTCTTTTGTCTCTTCAGTAAGGGGGTGACTGTTTTCTTCTATGTTTCCCTCAAGCCCAGATAGTACTCTTAGGAGTATTGCTCTAAATTCTGGTTCTATTTTTATGTGTTCCCTGGCCATGACCTCTTCTTATTCTTTCTTTTGGGATGAATTCCTCCATCTTGGCGTTAATCTAGGTCTTTGTGTTTTGTGTGTTAGGAAATCTATACCTGACCTATTTCCACTAGAAATGAAGCTTTGCAGCACTGTATTATCAGTAGACATAAGGGTGTGTGCTAGTAATCTGGGGAAGGGGCCTGCTGCTGTTCTGGCTCTCAATCACACTTACCCTAGTAAGAACAAAAGGCACCTACACAGCTCAGGGTGTTGGGGCTTGGTGAATGAGACTCACGCCTCCACTGTGTGCACTGTGTTGCTCGTTGTAGTCTGCTGGTGCTGATGGGAGGGATGAAAAATGGCGAGGCCTGCTCTATTCCCTAATGAGTGGAGTTCAAGCACACTGCTGCTCAGGAAGCCCTCACAAAAGAGTGAAAAATCTCCCTTCTTGTGACCCAGGCTTCTGTTATACCCTTGCCTTCACCCTGTCTTTGTCTGAGCCATCTGCAGGTCTGGTGGTGCAGTGTTCCTGTGTTTTATCTCAGCAGTGCAGCTGGGTTTCAAAACTCCAAATTTTAGGGACCCAGTGCCATGCAGACTCATGCTGTTCCACTGGGGAAGAGTTATGCCATGCTGTGGCTAGTATGCATTTGTCTCAGAAAAGCAGTCACACAACCATGCATGGGCTCAGATTTTACGGTAAAGCATACCAAAAAGATGGCATCAAGGTTATCTGCCCTCAGCAGACACTCCTGGTTGTATGCTAACGAATGGGCCAGCTCCATGGCATTTGCTGGCTCTTTTGTTCCCCGAGAGGCAGTTCTACCTCTCCCAAATGCACTCCAAGAAAAGGAACTGTCTTTCTCAGCACAACCCAGGGGATCTTCAGAGCACACTGTCCACTCCTGGGCCTCTACCCTCCTTCTCCATGGGACAACTACTATGCCTGCCAGGCTCAATCTTGGCAATGCAGCAGACTTCTGAAACTTTAGACTTTCAACTCCACTTCTTGTAAAATCTGGCAATAAAAAGCCCTTCTTGTTTTTCCAGTCAATGGTTTTGGTGAAGTGTTGTCATGTGTGTGTGTGTGTGTGTGTGTGCAATCCCTTGTGCTGTTTTATCCCTCTCTATCTTTCTCTCCGTGATCAGTGCTACTTCCCTTCTGCAACACCTTTTCTCCACCAAGTCACATCTCTGCACCTCCTAACTTCCATGGGTTGGCCTTTTTTCTCTAATTATGCAGTTTTTTCTCTCAATCTTCAGATCTATTTCCTTGGTGTTAAGAATAATTTGATAATTATCTCACTGTGTTCCAGTGATGAAGCAAGCATAAGGTCCTCCTACTACTCTGTCTTAACTCCTCCTCTAAATAGGCTGTTTTTTTTTAATTTTAAAATAGTGTCACTTTTTATGCTTTAATATGATAATAAAAGTCAATTATATTTACAATATAATAAGTAATAAGTAAGTTTTAATAAGTAATATTAAAAGTTGTCAACCTTATATTTGTTAGTATAATTTAGGAAAAAAAAATTACTGGGCCATGAAATCCTAGAATATTAAAACCATTTCGGAAAACTACATACACATGGTTTCGATTAATATGATTATTTTGTTTTCTTTTGGACCCCTGAAAGGAATTACATTTTATTAGCAATTTATTTGTATGTAATCCTTTATATGAAGATTAATGTTTTCTGTGTGTGTGTGTGTGTGTGTGTGTGTGTGTGTTTTGATGAACCCAGACTCTAAACTTTATGTTTCATTTACCATTTAAATTTTTCTCTTCTGTTTTATTAAAATTAAAAATCGCTCTCAATCATTGTAAATTCCAAATCTTTAGCAATTATTGTACAACTGTTGTTTAAAATATTTTTGGAACAATAATTATAAATATTTAAAAATAGTTCCATATACAAACAGTAGATGGTGCTAATGACTTTCTAACAAAATTGTTTCACCCTTAAATTTAGTATAAAATGGGTAAAATGGATGAGTCACAACTTGAACAAATGTCCAAAGTTTGAGTATTTTTAAAAAGAGTTAAGGTTAAAATAATAAATCAATTAGTCAAAACATCAGCATTTATTAGTTGGAGTGCAAGAAAAAGTGCCATATCAAATCTCTTTTCTCTGATTGTAGTGCCATATAATACCTGAAAATGCCATGAAATTTTTTGAGATAAAACATGGATCTAACTGTAAAGTCCTGAATATTTTTTTTTAATTTTTTTTTCAATGTTTATTTAATTTTGGGGGGACAGAGAGAGACAGAGCATGAACGGGGGAGGGGCAGAGAGAGAGGGAGACACAGAATCGGAAACAGGCTCCAGGCTCCGAGCCATCAGCCCAGAGCCCGACGCGGGGCTCGAACTCACGGACCGCGAGATCGTGACCTGGCTGAAGTCGGACGCTTAACCGACTGCGCCACCCAGGCGCCCCAAGTCCTGAATATTTTTATAGAGAAAGGAGATCTTAGAGTATTGTCAATGTAACTCTAAAAAGGGCCTTTTGTGGCATGTTGGAAAGGGTATATTCAAAAAAATTAGCATTGCTCTGAGTAGAACAAATGATACATATGAGTTATGAGCTTTTGCAATTTAGAGTGGCTATTGAGGAATAAGGAAGTTACTTTTTTCCCATGTGAAGTAACTAACAAAATGTAAAACTTTTATTTGTTATACTGAACAACCTTTTTAAAAACAGAGATTCCCATGGAAATGCACCACATGAGATAGACATTCCTTCAGGATTTATAATGTACTTGATTTGTGAGATAGTGTGATAATGGCAATAAAGTTACCATTTGAGGATTGTGTTTCTGAAAGTATTTTTGGTTGAGATATATTACATAACTTCCAACTAATGTTATTCTCTCATTTCATTTTTAATCACATTCTTGGAAACTGGATTTCCAAACACATTGTTAAAATAAAGCACATAAGATCCTGGAGGGTCTGAGCTGGTCTAGCTTGGGGAGGGGGGGTGGAGAGGCACAAAATAGCTCATTATTTTGTTCCAGTATTTGTCAGAATTTAACTGTTGAACTGATTTTGTTCACCCTAAGGAGAACATAAACAATATGCCTCTGTGGAAGTAGTATAATGTGAGTCATGTCAGAACTATTTAGTGAAGCTTTGAAAACATTTTAAACATTTAAAGTGATCATAGTCCATGAAAACGTTATACATATCTCAATAAGTTACACGTAAGGAAACTATTATAAGTTGATTCCTGTCTCCCTACAAATATGCTCATTTTGAGTGGGAAAATGTAAAGGAATATATTTACACAAATTTGTTTAACTCATTAATCCTCTGCCAAAAACCAGTTGTTACATTCAATTTACTTTTTTTTTAAACAAGCAAGTTGAAACAAAGACCTCTAGAGTCTGTAGGTTATGTTCATATTGTGAAAAATCACTAAAGTTTTTTTTCACATAAGAAGGGCCATAAGGACATATTTTGTCAATAGCTTTGAGACCTTAAGACAGTTTGTACACTGACAAAGTAAAAGAATTTGAATTTATAAAACTCAGGAGAATGCCATCTTTTCCTAAGCATTTTGAAATATTTGTAAAATGAAAGCTGTACTTTCAGACAGTTTTGCAAATATCTCACTAAGAAGTATGGAAAGCATCATGCATTTTAGATGTGTTGCATATAATTTATTTTAAATTTTTTTTTCAACGTTTTTTTATTTATTTTTGGGACAGAGAGAGACAGAGCATGAACGGGGGAGGGGCAGAGAGAGAGGGAGACACAGAATCGGAAACAGGCTCCAGGCTCTGAGCCATCAGCCCAGAGCCCGACGCGGGGCTCAAACTCACGGACCGCGAGATCGTGACCTGGCTGAAGTTGGACGCTCAACCGACTGCGCCACCCAGGCGCCCCACATATAATTTATTTTAATTCGTCATCACACAAAACACCATAATGATTCAATTAGAATAGGATTTTTTTTGTTCTTTTGTTCTTCTACCTGCTTTACCTGAAACCCCTGGTTCAAGACTTATTCCTGAAATTACTCTGAATTGTCATATGAAATGGATTGAATTGAGTGTACATTTCCTCCCAGTTTAGTATAAAATGTATTAAGTTTTGTGTGAGAGTTCTATCAGAATTGAAGGTTCTATTTTTTCTAACTTGAAAAACTGACTATTGTGATTAGAGCAGTAAAGCCTCATTTATTTCAGATTATTGTGTGTTTATTCTCTGAAAGCCACACTAGAAATGTACCACAAAGAGATGATTTAGCTCAATTGTCATATGGAGCTGAGTGCATACACTATTACATTATAGTTAGATAGTAAAACTGTGAAAATTTCAAGACCTCAAAAAAATATATATATATATATACTTAAAATGCTAAAAAATAGTAAGAATTTATATTCCTAACTCTGTGCATTAAGCAGGAAAAAAATAGTCAAATGCCATTCTGTTGTTTTAACCTGAATGTCACCCAGAAAGTACATCCTAATTTTATATTATCATCACATTATTAATATGAAAATGTATTTAAAAAGTGAGGGGAGAGAATGAATTAAAAAACACATTTTAACTTGGACTCATTTTGATAAGCTGTTCCACTTAATATAGCACCTTAAATATATTTATTTAATTTCACTTCTGGATACAGATAGTAATTGTTTATATACTAGGTAATGGCTCTTCATTAAAGAATGAGGGGGAATGGATATTTCTGAAAATGTACAGAGTGACTTTTTCCTTTCTAAGTGTTTTATATCTATTATTTCATTTATAGATCTATGGTTGTTTGTGGAAAACAGCCCCCTGAAAAAGTTTGAGATAATTGATTTTTATGTTCCTGTTTTAAACAACAACCTAAAATACTGGCAGGATATAGGGTAAATGGAATCTACATTAAAACTATAGTATCAAATAGCTAATCTGAAGATTAATATAGGCATAGTTTATGATAATAAAGTAATACACTTGGTGAATTATTTTTTATATGTGTCAAATCTGAATGGTAAATCTTATGCATGTGCAAGATTTTGAAGAGGTAAGCATACTTAGTTCATATGGGATATATTCTTGGATATTAGCTATTTACACATAAATAACTGTCTTCTATGGACAGAAATATTTGGGGTAAACCAGTATTTTAAAACCTTATGACAGCACTGCAGAATACAATCCTGTTTCTGATTAATGGATTACATTGGAATAATAATGGAATAAATTAAATTTAACCAAAGAAAATGGTGGCAAATAGAACTATACCACAGTTCCTTTAGTATAATTGCTGTTGAGCTGGGCTTGATATGTGAAAAGAGAAAGGGAGAAATAATATGTTATTTTCTTTTTTTTCTAAAAGTAATATTTACATAAGGGGCATTTTAATGCACATAACCACTTTAAGCTAAGTTAAATGAGCTTAAGTAAAACATAAGTGTGTAAATTTCAAAATGTCATTAAAAAGCCCATACTACTAAACTGATTTACAGATTTAATGCAATCCCTATCAAAACTCCAATGGCATTTATCACAGAAATGAAAAAAGTCTATATTCGTATGGAATAACAAAAGTCCATCAATAGTCAAAGTATATTTGTGGAAAATGAATGAACCTAGAAACAAAACAGTATGCTATTACCATAAAAACAGACACATAAACCAATGGAGCAGAATAGGGAACCCAGAAATGAGTCCTTGAATTTACAATCAAATAATATTTGACAAAAGAGTTTAGAATACTAAGTGGAGAAAAGAAAGAAGATGGCAGAGGAATGGTAGGATCCTGGGCTCATCCAGTGAATTAGAGGACTATCAAATCATTCTAAATATCCCAGAAATCAACTTGAAGACTTATGGAAAAAACTCCACAACTAAAGGGAGAGAAAAAGCCACACTGAAGAAGATAGGAAGTGCAGAGATGTGGTTTTCGAAAGAAATGGATTGCAGGTGCTGTGTAGAGGATGGAGCCATGGTTGTAGAGAAAGGCGAGAGAGAGAGAGAGAGAGAGAGAGAGAGAGAGAGAGAGAGAGAAGCACACAGGGGAATGCACAAGAAGAACATTTCTCCAAAGCCATTGACTGGAAAAAGGAGAGGTGCTAATTTTCAAAAATTCTTTCAATCACCATGGCTTAAAGACTGGAGTTTTAAAGATCAGAGGGCTTGGCTGGGAAAGAGCTTTAAGAGCACTACTGTACTCCTGGAGAAAAAGAAAAAGCAGGCAAATGAAACTGGGGCATGGAAACAAGGATCGGAAGAATACCTGGGGAACACAGGGGATAGATTATTCACTGTTTTCTGAGTGCTTCCATGAGAGGCAACATTCACAGAGACACCTTTCTGGGGACAAAGGAGGTGACTGGCAGAGTTTCCCTGGCCTGACCCTCAGCATAAACACAGAGCCACCTGTGGGGAAAAAACCCAGTCCATACCTGGATGCCTAAACTGCTTAAACCAAGTCTCACACCCTTGTGCTCTGGCACAATTGCCCTTCTCAGTTAAGATTGCTTCAGTCCCACCACAGAGGGTCCTTTCCACAGAAGGTCAGCAGAAATCCATGCCCGCAACCACATTTCCCAACAAAACAATTCAGCAGAACTTCAGTTATAATGGAAGTAGTATCAGACTAATTTAACAAGCAGACCAGAGGACACCTAGAAGACCCCATTCTGGTGAAGGACCTAACACTGCCACAGTAGGCAAGGAGAGTCTCCGAAGCCAACTGGCTTGAGGATAGAGAAGCCAAAACACAACAGCAGAGCAAACGCAACACACAACCGAGACACTTTCCGAAGTGCCAGGCCCTGGACATTATATGACCTATTCTTCATAAAGCCATTACTCGCAGGAGCAGGAAACATAACAGGCTTTTCTAAAATGAAGAAGAAGGCATAGACTGAGACAAAATGCCAAGATGGAAGAATTAATCCCAAATAAAACAACAAGATAAAATCACTCCCAGATGTCTAAGTAAAACACATATAAGTAATATGCCTGATGGAGAATTTAAAGCAACAATTACAAGGATACTAGCTGGGCCTGAGGAAAGAATGGAAGACTTCATAAAGACTCTTACCAATGAGACTAAAAGGGTTAAAACATCAATCAGAGATGATGAATACAATAACTGAGATTGGATAAGGCTTAATGCAAGGAGCACAATGCTGGAAGAAGCAGAGGAATGAATTAACAACATATAAGACAAAATAATGGAAAATACTGATGCTGAAGAAAAAAGAGTAGGAAGAATTTTGGAACAAAATAATAGACTTATGGAAGTCTGTAACTCCATCAAATGTAATAACATTCACATAACAGGAGTCTCAGAAGAAGAAGAGAGAAAAGGGGGCAGACAAATAATTTCAAGAACTAATACCTGAAAATGTCCCTAATCTGGGGTAGAAAACAGACATCCAGATCCAGGAAGCACAGAGAACTCCTATAAAAATCACAAAAGCAGGCCGAAACCAAGTCATATTCTTTTTTTTTTTATATGAAATTTATTGTCAAATTGGTTTCCATACAACACCCAGTGCTCATCCCAAAAGGTGCCCTCCTCAATACCCATCACCCACCCTCTCCTCCCTCCCACCCCCCATCAACCCTCAGTTTGTTCTCAATTTTTAACAGTCTCTTATGCTTTGGCTCTCTCCCAATCTAACCTCTTTTTTTTTTTCCCTTCCCCTCCCCCATGGGTTCCTGTTAAGTCATATTCTAATCAAACTTGGAAAATACCGTGATAAAGAAAATCCTAAAAGCAGCAAGACATAAGAAGTTCTAAACTTACAAGGAAAGACCAATAATATTGGCAGCAGATCTTTCTACAGAAACTTGGCAAGCAAAAAGGGAGTGGCATGATATGTTCAACATGCTGAATGGGACAAATCTGCAGCCAAGAACACTCTACCCAAGGGATATCATAGTAAGAGAGAGAGTTTCCCACACAAACAAAAACTAAGAAGTTCATGTCTGCTAAACCAGCCCTGCAAGAAATATTAAAGGGGACTCTTGAGTGGAAATGAAAGCATAAAAGTGACAAAAACAAGAAAGTAACAGAGAAAAACTCCAGAAATAATGACAAAGTAAGTAATAAAATGGCACTAAATATATATGTATCAATAATTACTCTGAATTTCAATGCATTAAACACTTCATTCAAAAGACACAGGGTGTCAGAATGGATAAAACAAACAAGACCATCAATATACTGCCTACAAGAGACTCATTTTATTTTTATTTTTTAAAAGTTTATTTATTTTGAGGGGCGCCTGGGTGGCTCAGTCGGTTAAGCGTACGACTTTGGCTCAGGTCATGATCTCACGGTCTGTGAGTTCGAGCCCCGCATCGGGCTCTGTGCTGACAGCTCAGAACCTGGAGCCTGTTTCAGATTCTGTGTCTCCCTCTCTCTCTGACCCTGCCCCGTTCATGCTCTGTCTCTCTCTGTCTCAAAAATAAATAAAAGTTAAAAAAATTATTAAAAAAAAGTTTATTTATTTTGAGAGAAAGGGTATGGGTGGGGGAGGGGCAGAGCCAGAGGGAGAGAGAGAATCCCAAGCAGGCTCCACTCTGTCAGTGCAGAGTCCGATGTGGGGCTTGATCTCACCAACCTTGCCCAGGTCCCCAAGATTCATTTTAGACCTAAAGACACCTGCATATTGAAAATGAGAGGATGGTGGGGCACCTGGATGGCTCAGTCATTTAAGCATCCAACTTCGACTCAGGTCATAGTCTCACTCTTGGTGAGTTTGAGACCCACATCAGGCTCTGTGCAGACAGCTTGGAGCCTGGAATCTGCTTTGGATTCTGTGTCTCTCTCTCTCTCTCTTCCCCTCCCCCGCTCATGCTCTGTCTCTCTGTCTCTCTCTCTCTGTCTCTCTCTCTCTCTCTCTCTGTCAAAAATAAATAGACATTTAAAAAAATAAAATAAAAGATCTAGATTGGTTTGCATGTCCAGTTTTTATCTGGGGAGAGCAGGTAACTGATTTACATATTTATCAAGACTATCCATGTTAGAGGAAAGTTAATTCTACCATAGGATTTCTGAAAGGGAATGTTTGCTGGGCATCCCTACCCAATATATGTCCACTACAAATCTTCTTTCCTTACATAGTCCTGATATGCTTTCTAGACTTCTGTCTCCCTCCTTTCATACAGCTCAATGCTTCAGTCAAACTTCTCTAGTTACATTTTCATGAACTGATCATTTTTAGTATTTTTAATCTTTGTTCATACTATTCCTTCCCTTAGGAAAGTCTCAGTTTTTCCCCTTCTTCTGTTGAAATCCTGTTTGTCCTTTAAGACTTAGATTAACCATCTGTAAAGCCTATCTGACTGAATTCAGAAAAAAATCATCTCTCACTTTGTGACCTTTGTTAATACCATTTTAGGACAGTTATCTCATGCTGCTTGTATTATAATTATGTTTGTATTATAATTATGTTTATCTCCCCTACGAGAACATAATCTCAGTAAAGATAGAGAATCACAATGTTTGCCACGGTGCATTGCATATAGTAGGTGTTCAATAAATACTTTTGTAAAGAACAAATAAATGAATGAAAAAAACGAAGGTAAGTCTACAGTTCTGGGTTCCTGGAATCATATCAAAAAATCATATTGCATTTAGAAATACAAAATTGTGCATATATCATAAGCATATTATAGATATTTAAAATTTGGCCAAATGATCAGTATGTTTTGTTAATAAGAACTAATGTATCTATTTGAATGATTAGATTTTTTTCTTTCTTTTTTTAATTTTTAAACACTTATTTGTTATTGAGAGACAGAGAGACACAGAGCGTGAGCAGGGGAGGGGTAGAGACAGGTGGAGACAAAGTATCTGAAGCAGGCTCCAGGCTCTGAGCTGTCAGCACAGAGCTCAATGCAGGGCTCGAACTCACAAACTGCAAGATCATGACCTGAACTGAAGTCCATCATCTAACCAACTGAGTCACCCAGGTGACCCGATTAGATTTTTTTCTTAATGAATCACCTTTTCCCCCCACTTCACCAGTTATTTCACTGTTATTTTTTAAAAACCTAAGAGCAAGTCTAAATAATTTCACTGTATTTGATTCTGTTTATTGTTGTTATCTCTTTTTTTATTTGTTTGTTTTCTTATTTTAATTCCACATATGAGTGAAACCATATGATATTGTCCTTCTCTGTCTGACTTATTTCACTTAGCCTTAAACCTTCTAGATCCATCCATGTTGCAGCAAATGGCAAGATCTCATTCGCTTTTATGGACACAAACAGACAAAACAGACTCTTAAATACAGATAACAAACTGTCAGTTGCTAAAGGGGAGGTAGGTGGAGGGATGGGTGAAGTAGATAAAGGGGATTAAGAGTTACAAACTTCCAATTATAAAGTAAATAAGTCATGGAGATGAAAAGTACACGATAGGGATTATAGTCAATAAGATTGTAATAATATTGTTTGGTGACAGATGGTGACTACATTTATCATGGTAAGTACTGACTGATGTATAGAATTGTTGAATCATTATGTTGTACTCCTGAAACTAATATAACCTGTATGTTAATTATACTTCAATTAAACAAAAATAAGTTAAAAATTAAAAAAACAATTTTTTTAACGTTTATTTATTTTTGAGACAAAGAGAGAGACAGAGCATGAACGGAGGAGGGTCAGAGATAGGGAGACACAGAATCTGAAACAGGCTCCAGGCTCTGAGCTGTCAGCACAGAGTCCAACGCGGGGTTCAAACTCACGGACCGCGAGATCATGACCTCGCCAAAGTCAGCCGCTTAACCGACTGAGCCACCCAGGCGCCCCCCAAAAAATTTTTAAAAATTAATTTAAAGTATTTCAAAGCCATCCTTTAATTCAGTGAGAACCTGGAATCTCAAAGTTGTAGTGTCCCAAATAGTAACCACAGAAAACATAAAGATAACATCTCACTAAAACAATTACAAACTTTTTTTGTAGTGACAGGTGGGAATGGTGATATGAGTAGTCAGCAATACATATCACTGAAAGAAATTGTGACTTCTAAATATAAATATTTATTTCTACCTACATAGCTCAGTCCAGAGCTGTGAATTTTAAACACCTAAACGAGCAAGGCTAAATCAAGTCTTCAAATAAGACTTTACAAAAGTGTGTCCTGCCAGCCTCTATAAATGTTTTTTTTTTTTTTTTCTATACTGCCTGGTATATTTTTAGGGCTCTGTCATACTACAGACTGTTGGAAGTTTTACAACAACTATGTTTCTGGATACATGTCCTGGTGTGAGTTACTGTGCTTATGAATGGATGTAAAGGTTTCACTTTTTTTCTGAGATTTGGGTAAAACAAATATCCTACTGTATAAACATATTTTACAATGTTTGAATTCGATGTTTTGAAATTTTTCAGCCTTTATTTTTTCTTTTAATTGGTAATAATCTTTCCATCCCTTTATTCTAATGCCTAAAATGTTTCTTATTTTCCAGGATTAACAAACACAAGGGAGTGTGTAGATGAACTGCAATTTCTATTACCAGTGTAAAATTTGAGAGAAACAGGGAGCTTGCCCTAATCATAGAAGGAATTATGTAGCAGCAGAAATAACACTGAAATAAACCTTTTGTTACAAAGATCATTCTCTTAGAACCTCCCCAACTGGTTAGGGTTAGTTTCAACTGAGGTGGAGCTGGCTCTGCAATTACATTGTTGTTATTACCAATAATTATTTTTATTGTGCCATGGAATATCTACATTGTATTTCATATCTTCACACATAAAGACAAAGTTTCTTTCTTCCAGATCTTGAAGGACTAGTTGAGGAAAATATTAGGTGTGTGGACTTTTAAAAATTAAGATTTTGTGTTAATTTTATACATATTGCCTTCCTGAACTCCACAGGTATTCACTGAACACTTTTAATGCTTAAAATAAAATATGTGACAAGACCTTCCAACATAAATCTCATAGCTGCACCTGACATACATCCTTCTTGAGGAAACCAGTCTTTCTTCCTCTGCTCAATTCATTCATTTATCCATTTATTTGTTCATTTATTCACAATGTTTAATTTGACTTCCCAGAAGAAAACATAAGGACTTATTTTGGAAGTTTCTAGATTGCAAATTTTTCATCCAATGGCAATCAGATTTTGAGCAATATTCACTTATACTAATAAGAGCTTTAGTCAGTTGCTTTTAGGTGGTACTTCATATGAGCCGACATTTGAGAGAAATATAGAATATTATAGTCATTTCTATGAAGCCATCTATGATCTACAAGGTTTTTTTGATATTTATGTAAACAAAAAAATTACTTAAGACCAAAGTATTCTCTCTTACTCAAGTTGAAAATAGAAATATCCCAAATAGAGAAAGTGAATCAGTGAACAAAACACCTCCTTAAACTGACTCTAGAAATGTTACCAAAATTAAAAGGAAACCCCACACATGAAAACCATTGAAAATTGTTCACTCAAGATTGACGCTTTTGTGGATCAAAACAGCCTTTCATAATATTGAAGAATAAAGAAAGACTATAGCAATACATTTTCCATGTTAGCCTTATTAGAAGTGTCAAGATACTACTGTGTGTATATACATATATATTATGTTAGGATACTACTGTGTGTATATAAGTATCTATTATGTTAGGAACAATCAAATTTAAAAGAATTATATTGCTTCAAGACTCACACAGTTTTCTCTATGCATAAACAGATTATGATGATTATGATGATGATGATAGATAGATAGATAGATGATAGAGACATATATAATATCTATAATGCTATATAATGTATATAACATATAATTTGTTAGTAAGTTCATTTATTATTTCCTGAGTTTTCTCCACATATTTATCTCTAGGCATATAGATCATAAAAACAAATACAAATGACAAGGTTTTAGGAATCATTCTTTTAAACTCACTGATGAAGACATATAAATACTCTGAAAGGATTTCCATTTTTTAGTTGCTTTTTTAAATTTAGAGATTTTATTTAAATATTAGTTAGTAAAAATTACTCTGAGGAGTAGAATTTAGTGATTCATCACTCACATAGAGCACTCAGCGCTCATGACAAGTGGTCTCATTAATACCCATCACCCATTTAACACATTCACCACTCCACATCTTCTCCAGGAAACCTCAGGTGTTTTTCTATATAGTTAAGTATCTGTTTCTCATTTAGTGATCATTTATTACTCAATTTATTATTCATTTATTAATGAGTTATTTTGATTACAATAATAAAATCTAGCTCCTTCCACATCACTGCAAATGGCAAGGTTACATTATTTTTTATAATTGAGTAATATTCCATTATATATATGCATATATGTATATGTACTTACATACCAAGTTTTCTTTATCCACTCATCAGTCAATGGACACTTGGGCTCTTTCCATACTTTGGCTATGGTTGTTAATGCTGCTATGAACATTGGGGGGCATGTGTCCCTTCAAATCTGTATTTTTGTATACGATGTGTAAATACCCACTAGCATAATTGCTGGGTCATAAGATAGTTTTATTTTTAACTTTTTGAGGAACCTCCATACTGTTTTCCAGAATGGCTGCTCCAGTTTGTATTCACACTAACAGTGTAAGAGGGTTTCCCATTTTCTGCATTCTTGCCAACGTCTATTGTTTTCTGTTATTTTTAAACGTTCTGACAAGTATGAGATGACATCTCATTGTAGTTTTGATGTTTATTTCACTGATGATGAGTGATGTTGAGCATCTTTTCATGTGTCTGTTAGCCATCTGTATGTCTTGTTTGGAAAAGTGTCTATTCATATCTTCTGCCCATTTCTTAACTGCATTATTTACTTTGGAGTGTTGAGTTTGATAACTTCTTTATATATTTTGGGAGCTAACCCTTTATCAGGTATGTCATTTGCAAATATCTTCTCCCATTCCAAAGGTTGCCTTTTACTTTTGATAATTGCTCCCTTTGCTGTGCATAAGATTTTATCTTTATGAAGTCCCAATGGTTCATTGTTGCTTCAGTTTCCCTAGCCTCAAGAGATGTATCTAGCAAGAATCTGCTATTGCCAATGTCAAGAGATTGCTGCCTGTGTTCTCCTATAATATTTTGATGGTTTCCTGTGTCATATTTGGGCCTTTCATCCATTTTGAATTTATTTGTGTGTATGGTGTAAGAAAGTGGTTCAGTTTCATTCTTCTGCATGTTGCTTTCCACTTATCCTGACACCATTGGTTTAAGAGACTGCCTTTCTCCACTGGATATTTTTTCCTGCTTTGTTGAAGATTTGTTGACCATAGATTGTGGGTACATTTAGAGGTTTTATATTCTGTTCCATTGATCTATGCGCCTGTTTTTGTTTTTGTTTTTGTTTTTTGCCTGGTACCACACTGTCTTGATCACTATTATATTGTAATATTACTTAAAATATGGAATTGTCATACCTCCAGCTTGCTATTCTTTTTCAGGGTTCCTTAGCTATTTTTTTTGTTCTTCCATACATTTTTAGGATCATTTATTGTAGCTATAAAAAATGTTGATGGTATTTTGACAGAGAATGCATTAAATGTATAGATTGCTGGGGTGCCTGGGTGGCTCAGTCAGTTGAGCATCTGACTTCAGCTCAGGTCATGATCTCACAGCTCATGGGTTTGAGCTCCGCATAAGGCTCTATGCTGACAGCTCAAAGCCTGGATACTGCTTCGGATTCTGTGTCTCACTCTGCTCTCCCCTGCTCATGATCTACCTCTCTCTGTCTCTCAAAAATAAATAAACCTTAAAAAAATTAAAAATGTGTAGATTGCTTTGGGAGGTATAGACATAATAACAATATTTGTTCTTCCAAGAGCATTGAACTTTTTTTTTTCATTTCTTTGTGTCTTCTTCAATTTCTTTCATCAGTGTTCTATAGTATTTGGAGTACAGATCTTTGATCTCTTTGGTTAGGTATTCCTAGGGATCTTATGGTTTTTGGTGTGATTGTAAATGGGATTGATTCCTTGATTTCTCTTTCTGCTGCTTCACTATTGGTGTATAGAAATGCAACAGATTTCTGTACATTGATTTTGTAGTCTGTGACTATTTAATTCGTGTATCAGTTCTAGCAATTTTTTGGTGGAGTCTTTGCGTTTTCTACACAGAATATCATGCCATCTACAAATAATTAAAGTTTGACTTCTTCCTCGCTGATTTGGATGCCAATTATTTCTTTTTGTTCTCTGATTACTGAGGCTAAGACTTCCAGTAGTATGTAAAACAACAATAGTGAGAGTGGACATCCCTGTCTTATTCATGACCATAGAGGAAAAGCTCTCACTTTTTCACCATTGAGGATATCAGCTGTGGGTCTTTTGTGCAGGGCCTTTACGATGTTGAGATATGTTCACGGTATCCCTACTTTGTTGAGGGTTTTTATCAAGAATGGATGCTGTACTTTGTCAAAAGCTTTCTATGAATCTATTGAAAGGATAATATGGTTCTTATCCTTACTTTTATTAATGGGGGTATCACACTGATTGATTTTTGAATATTAAATCAGCCTTGCAGCTCAGGAATAAATCTCACTTGATTATGGTGAATATTCCTTTCAATGTACCCTTGAATTCGATTTGCTAGTGTCTTGTTGAGAATATTTGCATCCATGTCCATCAGAGATATTGGCCTGTAATTCCCCTTTTTAGTGGGGTCTTTGTCTCATTTTAAAATCAAGGTAATGCTGGTTTTATAGAATTAGCTTGGAAGGTTTCCTTCCATTTCTATTTTTTTTTTTTTTTGAACAGTTTGAGAAGAATAGATATTAACTCTTCTTTAAATGTCTGGTAGAATTCCCCTGGGAAGACTTCTGGCACAGAACTCTTTGCTGGGAGATTTTTGATTACTGATTCAATTTCTTTGCCGGTATGGGTCTGTTAAAATTTTCTATTTCTTATTTCAGTTTTGGTATTTTGTGTGTTTCTGGGAATTTGGCCAATTGTTCCAGATTCCCAGTTTGTTGGAATATAATTTTTCATAGTATTTTCTTATAATTGTATATCTGTGGTGTTGGTTGTGATCTCTTCTCTTTAATTTTGAGTCTCTTTGGGTACTTTCTGTTAAGTCTCACAAGGAGTTTATAAATTTTGTTTATTCTTTCAAAGAACCAGCTCTTAGTTTATTGATGCATTCTGCTTTTTTTGTTTCTATATGGTTTATTTCTGCTCTAATATTTACGATTTCCCTTCATTTCATTAGCTTCCATGTATGTTTTTATTTTTCTTTAATTTCCTGGTTAACCTATTCATTCATTGGTAGGATGGCTTTCCAATTTTTCTTGGGGTTGACATCAAATTTCGTAGCATTGTGACCCAAAACTATGCATGGTATGATCTCAATCTTTTTGTACTTGTTGAGAACTAATCTGTGACCCAATATGTGATCTATTTTGGAGAATGTTCCACTTGACCTCATAAAGAATGTGTATTCTGCTGCTTTAGGATGAAATGTTCTGAATATATCTCTTAAGCCCATTCACTCCAGGGGTCCATTCAAAGGTATTGTTTCCTTGTTGATTTTCTGCTTCATTGATCTATCCATTGTGGTAAGTGTGGTATAAAAGGACCCTACCTTTATTGTATTATTATCAATGAGTTTCTTTATATTTGTTATATATTGGTTTATTTATTTGGGTGTTTCAATGTTGGGGGCATAAATATTATCAGATCTTCTTGATGATACACCCCTCAATTATAATATAATACCTCTCTTCATCTCTTGATACACTCTTTGTTTTAAAATCTAGTGTCTGATGTAAGTATAAGCTACTCTGGCATTATTTTGACATGAATTAGTATGATATTAGTATGATAGATGGTTCTCCATCCCCTCATTTTTAAACTGTAGATGTCCCTAGGTCTAAAATGAGTCTTGTATAGGCAACATATAAAAGGATTTTGGGTTTTTTGTCCATTCTGAAACCCTATGTCTTTTGTTTGGAGAGTTTAGTCCACTTACATTCAGAGTGATCATAAAAGATACAAATTTAGTTGTTCTCTGGTCCTTTCTAGTCTTTGTTGCTTTGGACTTTTTTTTCTGCACTCAAAGAGTTCCCCTTTAAATTTCTTGCAGGGCTGGTTTAGTGGTCACAAACCCCTTTACTTTTGTCTGGGAAGCTCCTGATGTCTTTTTCTATTCTTTATGACAGCCTTGCTTGATAAAGAATTCTTGGCTGCATATTTTTTTCCCATTCAGCACATTGAATATTTCCTACTACCCCCTTCTAGCCTGCCACGTTTCAGTGGACAGGTATTCTGCTAAATTTATGTGTCTAAACTTGTAAATTAAGGACCTTTTGTCCTTATCTGCTTTCAGAATTCTCTCTTTATATTTGTATTTTGCCAATTACATTATGATATATCATGGTGTTGACGTCTTTGTTGATTTTGAAGGCAGTTATCTGTACCTCTAGGACTTGAATGCCTGTTTCCTTACCCAGATTAGGGAAGTTCTCAGCTATAATTTGTTCGAATAAACCTTTTGCTCCTTTTTCCCCACTCTTCTTCTGGGACCACTATGATACAGGTATTTTTTCACTTGATAGAATCACTGAGTTCCCTAAGACTCCCTTTGTGATACAATAATTTTCTTTCTCCCCTCTTTTCAGCTTTATTATTTTACATATTTTTTTCTTTTTTGGAAGTAAATATATTTTTATTTTATTATTATTTTTAAATTTATTCTCAAGTTACTTACCATACAGTGTAGTCTTGGCTTTAGGAGTAGATTTCAGTGTTTCATCAGTTATATATATAACACCCAGTGCTCATTCAAACAAGTGCCCTCCTTAATTCCCATCACCTATTTTCCCCACTCCCATCAACCTTCAGTTTGTTCTCTGTATTTATGAGTCTCTTATAGTTTGCCTCTATGTTTTTATCTTAAAAATTTTTTAAGTTTATTTATTTTTGAGAAAGAGAGACAGAGAGGGAGAGAGAGAGTGTATGAATGGGTGAGGGGCAGAGAGAGAGAGGGAAACACAGATATGAAGCAGGCTACAGGTTCTGAGTTTTCAGCATAGAGCCCAATGTGGGGATCAAACTCAGGAATGGTGATATCAGACCTGAACTGAAGTATGACGCTTAACTGACTGTGCCACTGGCTCCCCATGCCCCTATGTTTTTATTTTATATAATTTTGTACCCTTCCCCTATGATCATCTGTCAGGTTTCTTAAATTCCACACGTGAGTGAAATCATGTGATATCTTTCTCTGACTGACTTATTTTGCTTAGCATTCTTTCTCATTGCCACGTAGTATTCCATTGTGTATATAAACTACAATTTCTTTCTCCACTCATCAGTGGGTGGATATTTATTCTCTTTCCATGATTTGGCTATTGTTGAAAGTGCTTCTATAACCATTGGGGTACAAGGGCCTCTACGTATCAGCACTCCTGTATCCCTTGGGTAAATTCCTAGCAGTGCTATTGCTGGGTCATAGGGGAGGTCTATTTTAAATTTTTTGAGGAACCTCCACATTGTTTTCCAGAGCAGCTGCACCAGTTTACATTCCCACCAACAGTGCAAGAGGGTTCCCGTTTCTGCACATCCTCGCCAGCATCTAATGAACACCTGTTTTGTTCATTTTAGCCACTCTGACTGGCGTGAGGTGATATCTCAGTGTGGTTTTGATTTGTATTTCCCTGATGAGAAGAGACGAGCATCTTTTCATGTGCCTGTTGGCCATCTGGATGTCTTCTTTAGAGAAGTGTCTGCTCATGTTTTCTGCCCATTTCTTCACTGGGTTGTTTGGTTTTCGGGTGTGGACTTGGTGAGCTCTTTATAGATTTTGGACACTAGCCCTTTGTCCGATATGTCATTTGCAAATATCTTTTCCCATTCCACTGGTTGCCTTTTAGTTTTTTTGATTGTTTCCTTGGCAGTTCAGAAGCTTTTTATCTTAAAGAGTTCCCAATAGTTCATTTTGTTTTGAATTCCCTTGCCTTTGGGGATGTGTCAAGTAAGGAATTGCTGCGGCTGAGGTCAGAGAGGTTTTTTCCTGCTTTCTCCTCTAGGGTTTTGATGGTTTCCTGTCTCACATTCAGGTCCTTTAGCCATTTTGAGTTTATTTTTGGGAATGGTGTAAGAAAGTGGTCTAGTTTCATCCTTCTGCATGTTGCTGTCCAGTACTCCCAGCACCATTTGTTAAAGAGACTGTCTTTTTTCCATTGGATGTTCTTTCCTGCTTTGTCAAAGAGTAGTTGGCCATACATTTGTGGGTCTATTTCTGGGGTTTCTATTCTATTCCATTGGTCTGTGTGTCTGTTTTTGTGCCAATACCATGCTATCTTGAGGATTACAGCTTTGTAGTAGAGGCTAAAGTCTGGGATTGTGATGCCTCCTGCTTTGGTCTTCTTCTTCAAAATTACTTTGGCTATTCGGGGCCTTTTGTGGTTCCATATGAATTTTAGGATTGCTTGTTCTAGTTTTGAGAAGAATGCTGGTGCAATTTTGATTGGGATTGCATTGAATGTGTAGATAGCTTTGGGTAGTATTGACATTTTAACAATATTTATTCTTCCAATCCATGAGCGTGGAATGTTTTGCCATTTCTTTGTGTCTTTTTCGATTTCCTTCATAAGCTTCTATAGTTTTCAGCATACATATTTTTTTTTTTACCTCTTTGGTTGGTTTATTCCTAGTTATTTTATGATTCTTGGTGCAATTGTGAATGAGATCAGTTTATTTATGTGTCTTTCTGTTGCTTCATTATTAGCGTATGAGAATGCAACTGATTTCTGTACATTGATTTTGTATCCTACAACTTGCTGAATTCATGTATCAGTTCTACTAGACTTTTGGTGGAGTCTATCGGATTTTCCATATATAATATCATGTCATCTTCAAAAAGTGAAAGCTTGACTTCATCTTTGCCAATTTTGATGCCTTTGATTTCCTTTTGTTGTCTGATTCCTGATGCTAGAACTTCTAACACTATGTTAAACAACAGCAGTGAGAGTGGACATCCCTGTCGTCTTCCTGATCTCAATGGGAAAACTCTTAGTTTTCCCTATTGAGGATGATATTAGCTGTGGGCTTTTCATAAATGGCTTTGATGATGTTTACGTATGTTCCTTCAATCCCGACTTTCTCGAGGGTTTTCATCAAGAAAGGATGCTGTATTTTGTCAAATGCTCTTTCTGCATGAATTTACAGTACCATATGGTTATCTTTTCTTTATTAATGTGAGGTACCACAATGATTGATTTGTGAATGTTGAACCATCCCTGCAGCTCAGGAATGAATCCCACTTGATCATGGTGAATAATACTTTTTATATGCTGTTGAATTCAGCTTGCTAGTATCTTGTTGAGAATTTTTGCATTCATAATCATCAGGGATATTGCCTGTAGTTCTCTTTTTTTGCTGGGTCTCTGGTTTTGGAATCAAAGTAATGCTTGCCTCATAGAATGAGTCTGGAAGTTTTCCTTTCATTTCTCTTTTTTGGAACTGCTTGAGAAGGATACTTATAACTCTGCTTCACATGTCTGGTAGAATTCCCCAGGGAAGCCATCTTGCCCAGTACTCTTATTTTGTGGGAGATTTTTGATTACTGATTCAATTTCTTCGCTGGTTATGGGTCTGTTCAAGTTTTATATTTCTTCCAGTTTGAGTTTTGGAAGTGGGTGGGTGCTTAGGAATTTGTCCATTTCTTCCAGATTGTCCAGTTTGTTGGCATATAATTTTTCATAGTATTCCCTGATAATTGTTTGTATCTCTGAGGGATTGGTTGTAATAATTCCATTTTCATTCATGATTTTCTCTATTTGTGTCATCTCCCTTTTCTTTTTGAGAAGCCTGGCTAGAGGTTTATCAATTTTGTTTATTTTTTCAAAAAACCAACTCTTGGTTTCATTGATCTGCTCTACAGTTTTTTTTAGATTCTATATTGTTTATTTCTGCTCTGATCTTTGTTATTTCTCTTCTTCTCTTGGTTTGGGGTGTCTTTGCTGTTCTGCTTCTCTTTCCTTTAGGTGTGCTGTTAGATTTTGTATTTGGGATTTTTCTTGTTTCTTGAGATAGGCCTGCATTGCAATGTATTTTCCTCTCAGGACTGCCTTCACTTCATCTCAAAGAGTTTGGGCTGTTGTATTTTCATTTTCATTTATTTCCATGTATTTTTAAATTTATTCTTTAATTTCCTGGTTGACCCATTCATTCTGTAGTAGGGTGTTCTTTAACCTCCATGCTTTTGGAGGTTTTCCAGACTTTTTCCTGTGGTTGATTTCAAGCTTCATAGCATGTGGTCTGAAAGTGTGCATGGTATGATCTCAATTCTTGTATACTTATGAAGGGCTGTTTTGTGACACAGTATGTGATCTATCTTGGAGAATGTTCCATGTACATTCGAGAAGAAAGTATATACTGTTGCTTGTGGGATGCAGAGTTCTAAATATATCTGTCAAGTCCATCTGGTCCAATGTATCATTCAGGGCCCTTGTTTCTTTATTGATCCTGTGTCTAGATGATCTCTCCATTGTTGTAAGTGGAGTATTAAAGTCCCCTGCAATTACCACATTCTTATTAATAAGGTTGCTTATGTTTGTGGTTTTTTTATATATTTGGGGGTTCCTGTAGTTGGCGCATAGACATTTATAATTGTTAGCTCTTCCTGATGGATAGACCTTGTAATGATTATATAATGCCCTCCTTCATCTCCTGTTACAGCCTTTTATTTAAATCTAGTTCGTCTGACATAAGTATGGCTACTCCAGCTTTCTTTTGACATCCAGTAGCATGACAGATATTTCTCTATCCCCTCACTTTCAATCTGAAGTTGTCCTCAGGTCTAACATGAATCTCTTGCAGACAGCAAATAGATGGGTCTTGTTTTTTTATCCATCCTGGTACCCAATGTCTTTTGGGTGGAGCATTTAGTCCATTTACATTCAGTGTTATTATAGAAAGATATAGGTTTAGAGTCATTGTGATTTCTGTAGCATTCATGCTTGTAGTGATGTCTCTGGTACTTTGTGATCCTTGCAGCATTTCACTCACAGAGTCCCCCTTAGGATCTTTTTTACAGCTGTCTTAGTGGTGATGAATTCCTTCAGTGTTTGTTTTTTTGGGAAGACCTTTATCTCTCCTATTCTGAATGACAGACTTGCTGGATAAAGGATTCTCGCTTGCATACTTTTTCTGTTCATTACATTGAAGATTTCCTGCCATTCTTGTCTGGCCTGCCAAGTTTCAGTAGATAGGTCTGCCACTAGTCTTATGGGTCTCCCTTTATAGGTTAGAGCCTGTTTATCTCTAGCTGCTTTCAGAATTTTCTCTTTATCCTTGTATTTTGCCAGTTTCACTATGATATGTCATGCAGAAGATCAATTAAAGTTATGTCTGAAGGCAGTTCTCTGTGCCTCTTGCATTTCAATGCCTGTTTCCTTTCCCAGATCAGGGAAGTTCTCAACTATGATTTGTTCAAATACACCTTCAGCCCGTTTCTCTCTCTCTTCCCATTCTGGAATCCTTATTGTATGGATATAATTGCGCTTGATTGCATCATTTAGTTGTCTAATTCTTCCCTCATACTCCTGGATTTTTTTTTATCTCTCTTTTTCTCAGCTTCCTCTTTTTCCATAATTTCATCTTCTAATTCACCTATTCTCTCCTCTGCCTCTTCAATCCGAGCTGCGGTCGCCGCAATTTTATTTTGCACCTCATTTATAGCATTTTTTAGCTCCTCATGACTGTTTCTTAGTCCCTTGATCTCTGTAGTAATAGATTCTCTTCTTTCCTCTATAATTTTTTCAAGCCCAGCCATTAATTTTATGACTATTCTAAATTCATGGTCCGTTATATTGCTTAAATCATTTTTGATCAATTCATCAGCTGTCGCTACTTCCTGGAGTTTCTTTTGAGGAGAATTCTTGTTTCATCATTTTGGATAGTTCCTGGAGTGGTGAGTAACTGCAGGGCACTTCCCCTGTGCTATCTGGATTAACTTGTGTTGGTAGGCGGGGCTGCAGTCAGTCCTGATGTCTGAAGCAGCCCACCACTGGGGCCACAGTCAGACTGGTGTGTACCTTGTCTTCCCCTCTCCCAGTGGCAGGACTCACTGTGGAGTGGTGTGGCCCCTGTCTGGGCTAGTTGCACACTGCCAGGCTCGTGGTGCTGCTTTGATGGTATCTGGCGTATTAGCTGGGGTGGATCTGCAAGAGACACAGGGGCCGGAGTGGTAGGATCAGCTCGCTTTGCCTCCAGGGGTCCCCTGCAGGAGGGGCCCTGCAGCACGAGGAGTGAGGCCAACCCATCAGAGGGATGGATCCACAGAAGCACAGCGTTGGGTGTGTGTGTGGTGCAAGCAAGTTCGGTGATGGGAACTGGTTCCCTTTGGGATTTTGGCTGGGGATGGGAGAAGGAGATGGAGCTGTGCAAAGGCCAGTGCCTTTGTTCCCCACCAAGCTGAACTCTGTCTTCTGGGGCTCAACAACTCTCCCTCCTGGTGTCCTCTCGCCCTCCTACTCTCTGGGCAGAGCTGCTGGCTTTTAACATTCCAGATGTTAAGTCCTGTTGGCTGTCAGAACTCACGCAGTCTGGCCCGTCTGCTTTTGCTAGTCAGACTCAGGGGCTCTGCCTTGCTGGGCAGGCTGCCTCTCCAATGCCCTGGCTCCCCCCTCCAGTCCGTGTAGTGCGCACCACCTCTCTGCCCTTCCTACCCTCTCCCGTGGGCCTCTTGTCTACCCTTGGCTCCAGAGTTCATTCTGCTAGTCTTCTGGCAGTTTTCTGGGTTATTTAGGCAGATGTGGGTGGAATCTAAGTGATCAGTAGGACGTGATGAGCTCAGCATCCTCTTATGCCACCATCTTCTCCTATATAGAATCTTCTTAATCCATTCATCAGGTGATGGACATTTGCGTTCCTTCTATAATTTGGCTATTGTTGATAGTGCTGCTATAGTCATTGCGGTTGAAGCACCTCTTCAAATAAGTACTCTGGTATCCTTTGGATAAATTCCTAGTAGTATAATTGCTGGGTCACATGGTAACTCTATTTTTCATTTTTTGAGGAACCTCCACACTGCTTTTCATAGTGGCTGCACCAGTTTGCATTCCCACCAACAGCGCAAGAGGATTCCCCTTTATCCACATCCTCGCCAACATCTGTTGTTTCCTGAGCTGTTAATTTTAGTCACTCTGACAGGTGTGAGGTGGTATTTCAAGGTGGTTTTGATTTGTATTTCCTTGATGATGAGCAATGTTGAGCATCTTTTCATGTGTCTATTAGCAATCTGGATGTCTTCTTTGGAAAAGTGTCTATTCATGTCTTCTGTCCATTTCTTTACTGGGTTATTTGTTTTTTGGGGGTTGAGTTGTATGGCGAAAGAAAGTGCTCCAGTTTCATTCTTGCGTACATTGTTCTGTTCTCCCAGCACTATTTGCTAAAGAGACTGTCATTTTTCCATTGGATACTCTTCCTTGATTTGTCAAAGTTTAGTTGGCCCTACATTTGTGGGTCCATTTCTGTATTATATATTCTATTCCATTGGTCTATGTGTCTTTTTTGTGCCAATACCATATTGTCTTGATTATTACAGCTTTGTAATACAAGCTAAAGTCCAGGATTGTGATGCTTCCAGCTTTGGTTTTCTTTTTCTTTTCTTTTTTTTAAATTAACGTTTATTTATTTTTGAGAGACAGAGAGAGACAGAGCATGAGCAGGGGAGGGGCAGAGAGAGGGAGACACAGAATCTGAAGCAGACTCCAGGCTCTGAGTTGTCAGCACAGAGCCCAATGCGGGCCTCAAACCCATGAACTGTGAGATCATGACCTGAGTTGAAGTCGGGCGCTTAACTGACTGATCCACCCAAGCACCCCTGATTTTCTTTTTCAACATTAATTCAGCTATTGGGTGTCTTTTGTGGTTCCACACAAATTTTAAGGTTGTTCTAGTTCTGTGAAAAATGCTAGCCCTATTTTTATTGGGATTGCATTGACTGTTTAGATTGCTTTTTGTAGAATCGACATTTTAACAATATTTGTTCTTCCAATCCATGAGCATGGAATGTCTTTCCATTTCTTTGTGTCTTCGTCAATTTATTTACTAAGATTTCTATAGTTTACAGCATATAGATTTTTTACATCTTTGGTTATGTTTATCCCTGGGTATTGTATAGTTTTTGATGTAATTGTAAATGGGATCAAATCCCTGATACCACTTTCTGTTGGTTCATTATTGGTGTATAGAAATGTGAGTGATTTCCGTACATTGATATATATCCTGCAACTTTGCTGAATTCCTGTATCAGCTCTAGCAGTTTTTTGGTGGAATCTTTTGGGTTTTCCATGTAGAGTATCATGTAATCTGCAAAGAGTAAAGTTTGACTTCTTCTTTGCCAAATTGGAGGCCTTTTATTTTGTTTTGTTGTCTTATTGCCAAGGCTAGGACTTCCAACACTATGTCAAACAACAGTGGTGAGAGTGGGCATTCCTTTCCTGTTCCTCATCTCGGGATGAAAGCTCTCAGTTTTTCCTCATTGAGAATGATAATAGATGTGGGTCTTTCATGTATGGCTTTTTTGATGTTTAGGTAAATTCCTTCTATCCTGACTTTCTTAAGGGTTTTTAATAAGAAACGATGCTGTATTTTGTCAGATGCTTTTTAGGCATCTATTGACAGGATCATATGGTTCTAATCCTTTCTCCTCTTAATGTGGTGTATCACATTGATTTGATTTGTCAATATTGAACCAGTCCTGCAGCCCAGAAATGAATCCCACTTGATCATGGTCAGTAATTCTTTTAATGTAATGTTGAATTTGCTTTGCTAGTATATTGTTGAGAATTTTTGCATCCATGTTCATCAGGGATATTGGCCTGTAATTCTCCTTTTTAGTGGAATCTTTGGTTTGTGAATCAAGGTAATGCTGCCTTCATAGGATGAGTCTGGAAGCTTTCCTTCCGTTTCTATTTTTTGGAACATTTTAAGGACAATAGGTATTAACTCTGTTTTAAATATTTGGTAGAGTTCCTTTGGGAAGCCATATGGCCCTGGACTCTTATCTGTTGGGAGATTTTTGATTATTGATTCAATTTTTTGCTGGTTTTTGGTCTGTTCAAATTTTCTATTTCTTCCTGTTTGAGTTTTGGTAGTGTGTGAGTGTCTAGGAATTTGTCCATTTCTTCCAGATTGTCCACTTTGTTGGAATGTAATTTTTCATACTCTTCACTAATAATTGTATTTCTATGGTGTCGTTTGTGATCTCTCCTCTTTCATTCATGATTTTATCTGTTTGTATCCTCTCTCTTTTCTTTTTGAGAAGTCTGGCTAAGGGTTTGTCAATTTTGTTTATTCTTTCAAAAACCAGCTCTTAAATTCATTGATCTCTTATAATGTTTTTTTTTTCCTATATTGTTTATTTCTGCTCTAATATTTATTTCTCTTCTTCTGGTTGTTTTGGGTATTTTTTTGCTGCTGCCTTTCTAGCTCGTATAGGTGTAAGTTCAGGAAGTATTTGGGACATTTTTTGTTTCTTGAGACAGGCCTGAATTGCAATGTATTTTCCTCTTAGGACTGTCCTTGTACATCCCAAAAGTTTTGGACCATCATGTTTTCATTTTCATTTGCTTCCATATATTTTTATAATTTGTCTTTAATTTCCTTGTGGACCCATTCATTTTTTAGTAGGATGTTCTCTAACCTCCATATGTTTGGAGCTTTCCAGATTTTTTTCTTGTGGTTGCTTTTAAGTTTCATAGCATTGTGATCTGAAAATATGCATGGTATGATCTCAATCTTTTTATAGCTGTTGAGAGCTGTTTGTGGCCCAGTAGGTGATCTATTTTGGAGAATGTTCCATGTGCACTTGAGAAGAATGTGTATTCTGATGCTTTAAGATGAAAAGTTCTGAACATATCTGTTAGGTCCATCTGGTCCAATGTGTCATTTAGAGCCATTTTTTACTCATTGATTTTCTGACTAGATGATCTGTTCATTGTTGTAAGTGGAGTGTTAGATCCCCTACAATTATGGTATTATTTTCTATACATTTGTTTATCTTTGTGATTAATTGACTTATATATTTGGGTTCTCCCACATTGGGAAAATAAACATTTACAATTGTTAGCTCTTCTTGATGATAGACCCTTTAATTATTATATAATGCCCTTCTTCATCTCTTGTTACTGTCTTTAGTTTAAAATCTAGTTTGTCTGATATAAGTATGGCTACTCTGGCTTTCTTTTGACTTCAAGTAGAATTATAGATTGTCCTCCATCCCTTTACTTTCAATCTGCAGGTGTCCTCAGGTATAAAAAGATTATATTGTAGTCAGCATAAAGATGGAACTTTTTTTTTTTATCCGTTCTGATACCCTATGTCTTTTGATTGAGGTATTTAGTCCATTTACATTCATAGTGGTTGTTGAAAGATATGGGTTTAGTGCCGTTGTGCTATCTGTAGTTTTCATGCTTGTGGTTATATCTCTGTTCCTTTGTAATCTTTGCTGCTTTCCACTCAGAGTCCCCCTTAGGGTTTTCTACATGGCTGGTTTAGTGGTTATGAACTCCTGTAGTTTATGTTTTTCTTGGAAAGCCTCTATCTCTCCTTCTAATCTGAATGACAGCCTTGCTGGATAAAGGATTCTTGGCTGAATATATTTCCTGTTCAGCACATTGAATATTTCCTACCACTCTCTTCTGGCCTGCCATGTTTCCGTGGACAGGTCTGCTACTACCCTTATGTGTGTACCCTTGCAGGTAAAGGACCCATTGTCCTTAGCTGCTTTCAGAATTCTCTCCTCCCCTATTCATTTTGCCAGTTTAACCACAATATGTCATAGTGTTGACATATTATTGTTGATTTTGAAGGGAGTTCTCTGTGCCTCTTGGACTTGGATGCCTGTTTCTTTCCCCAGATTAGGGAAGTTCTCAGCTGTAATTTTTTCAAATAAACCTTTTTCCCCTTTCTCTTGCTCTTTTGCTTCTGGAACTCCTATGATACAGATATTGTTTCATTTTATGGAATCATTTAGCTCTCTAATTTTTGCCTCATGATCTATTAATTGCCTTCCCCTCTTTTTTTCAGCTTCATCATTTTCCATAATTTTATCTTCTATTTCACCTGTTGTCTACTTTGCTTCTTCTATCTTCACCGTTACTGTATCTAGTTTATTTTTCATCTCATTTATAGCATTTGTTAATTCATTGTGACTATTTCTTAGGACTTTGATCTTTGCAGCAATAGATTCTCTGCTGTCATCTATGCTTTTTCAAGCTCAGCTATTAGTCTTATGACTGTTATTCTAAATTCTTGTTCAGAATATTGCTTGTATCTGTTTTGAGCAATTCTCTGACTGTAATTTCTTCCTGGATATTCTTTTGAGGAGAATTCCATTTCTTCACTTTTGCTAGTTTTTGTCTTTGACGTGTTTCAATGACTTTCTATGTGTCTTGAACTTGCAAGTACTACTATATTAAAAATGGGTCATACACTGCCCAAGGCCTGACACTTCAGCAAGTGTTTTTGGAATGTGTTGCATGCATTCTGTTGTTACATTTTGGCTGCTCTATCTCTCTGGTTAGTCCTCTGCAAAGCTCCTCCTTGCTCATAGTGGTAGAATGTTTGGACCTTCCATAAGGTGTGCTTTAATTTGTTCATTGAAGTAGCTCTGGAAAAAAGGAAAGGATGGGAAGGCCATATCCTGCACAAAGAGAAAAATGAAAAGGGTGAAAAACATACCAAGCAGAGAATCAAAAAGAAAGAAAGAAAGAAAGAAAGAAAGAAAGAAAGAAAGAAAGAAT
>NW_024420361.1:3727675-3748323 GCF_014898765.1 Herpailurus yagouaroundi
TTGTCTGTTGGTGCCTGGGACTGGTGGTTGTGCTGGTCTGGAGGAGAGACTGGTTCATTCAGTGTCACTCTTCCTCCAGTACATAAGCAGTTGCCAGGCATGGAGGTGTGGGGTTTGGTGTAACCTGATCTTGCCTCCACTGGAGGCCATTATACTGCTCCCTGAAGTCCCACCATGTTGGTGTTAGGGAGAAAAATCGCAACACCCCAATCTCTCTTCCCCTGACCAGGTGTCTGAAACCACACTGTTCAGGCAGCCCTCACAGAGTACTGCAGCACTTGGTCGGCTTGCCCTGATCCACAGTTCTCCCATGCCTCTTAGGTGTTGGTTGGTATTCAAAACCCAATGTCTTAGAGGCCCCTTTCCCCATGCAGAACTTATTCTGGTGTATAGCCAATCAGCCCTGCCAATAAAAGTTCTTTTTCTGGCACCTGTGGGGTCTTTTGTCCTTGGGGAGGCAATAAACCCTCTTTCCACAATACTCAAGGAAAGGGACTGTTCTCTCCCAGTGTGCCCCTGAGATCATTACTGCACCACAGAGCTGGATCCCCCCATTTGCTTTTATCTTTGGTCTGGAGAAAGTCGTGCACTTTGGAAAACTCAAATCTTTAGCTACTAAGGTTGTTTGTAAAATAGAAACTGTCACTCTCCGTATTTCTTGTTCCCCAGTCTGTGGTCTGGAGAAGGTCTTCCTCTTGTACTAACTCAATACCACAATTACACAGCCTCTATTTCTTTCTCTCTTTTTTGTTTTTCCACAGAAGAGGTTCCCTCCTCTCCGTGCCTACATCATTTATCTACTCCAATTCACATACATGCACCTCAGTCTCTCCAAGCTGTCTCTATCCATCTGTGGAGATCTTTCTGCCACTCCACAGATTGATTTCCTGGGTGTTCCAAGTGATCTGACTTCAATACAGCTGTGTTTGAGGAATGAGAGAAATCCCAGTTCCCCTACTCCTCTGCCATCTTAACTCTTCTCTGATAATGTTATCTTTTATATCACCTATTCTCTTCTCTGCTTCTTCAACCTTTGTTGTAACTATATACAGTCAGTTTTGCATCTTAGTTATAGCATTTTTTATTTCAGCCTGACTAGTTTTTAGGTCATTGATCTCTGCAACAGGGGTTTCTCTGGGTTTTCAAGCCCAGCTACTTCTCTTATGTCTGTTGTTCTAAATTCTTGTTGAGGTATTTTGCTTGTATCTGTTTTGACCAAGTTCCTGGTTGTGACTTTCTTGACCTTTCTTTTGGGGAGAATTCCTCCTTATTGTCATTTTGGCTAAGTTTCTGTCTTTTGTATGTTTTGAAAGCTTGTTACATTTCTTGCACCTGAGAGTAATGCAATATTAAAAAGTGGTCATACACTGTCCAGAGCCTGGCACTTCAGGAAGTCTTTCTGGCGCATGCCGTTTGCACTCTGCTATTGCATTTTGGCTGCTCTTTACCACTGGTCTGTCCTCTGTAAACCTCCTCCTTGCTTGCAATGGGGAGTGTTAGGACTTTTAACCAGGTGTGCTTTGATTTGTTTGTTGAAATAAGCCTCACACCTGCCACACTATCTCCTTCAACCATGGATATCCTTCTTCCAGTCTTCAGACAGATTTCTTGGGTGTCCCAAGTGATCTTACCTCAATACAGTTGTATTTGATAGATGAGGAAAGCCCAGGGTCCCCCTAGTTCTCCCCCATCTTAACTTCCCCCCTCATAATATTCTCTTATAACTGTATTTTTGTGGTGTTGGTTGTGATCTCTCTTTTATCATTCATGATTTTATTTATATGGATCCTTTCTCTTTTCTCTTTTATAAGTTGGTTAGGGGTTTATCAATTTTATTATTTTTTTTTCAAAAAAAGTGCTGCTGGTTTCATTAATATGTCTTTATTGTTTGTTTCTACATCATTTATTTCTGCTCTCATCTTTATTATTCCACTTCCTTTTCTGGCTTTGGCTTTGTTTGCTGTTTTTTTTCTAGCTCCTTTAGGTTTAAAGCTAGGTTGTGTAGTAGAGATTATTCATGCTTATTGAAGTAGGCCTCTATTGCTCTGTACTACCTTCTTAGGACTGCTTTTGATGCATTTCAAAGATTTTGGATTGTAATGTTTTCATTTTCACTTGTTCCCATGTATTTTTAGATTTCATTTTTAATTTCCTGTTTGTCCCACTCATTTTTTAGTAACATCTATTTTAACCTGCATGTATTTTGGCCTTTCCAATTTCTTTTTCTTGTGTTTACTTCAAATTTCATAGCATTGGGGCGCCTGGGTGGCGCAGTCGGTTAAGCGTCCGACTTCAGCCAGGTCACGATCTCGCGGTCCGTGAGTTCGAGCCCCGCGTCGGGCTCTGAGCTGATGGCTCGGAGCCTGGAGCCTGTTTCTGATCCCGTGTCTCCCTCTCTCTCTGCCCCTCCCCCGTTCATGCTCTGTCTCTCTCTGTCCCAAAAATAAATAAACGTTGAAAAAAAAAACAAATTAAAAAAAAAAAACAAATTTCATAGCATTGTGGTAAGAAAATATGCATGGAATGATCTTAATCCTTTTGTACTTGTTGAGGCCTGATTTGTGGCCTAGTATGTAATCTGTTCTGGAGGATGTTCCATGTGCACTTGAAAAGAATGTGTATTCTGCTACTTTAGAATCAAATGTTATTAATATATCTGTTTAGTCCATCCAGTGCAGTGTGTTTCCCTTTTGATTTTCTGCTTAGATGATCTGCCCATTGTTGTAAGTGGGGTGTCCAAGTCTCATGCTATTGTTGTATTTTTAACAATGAGTTCCTTTATTTTTGTATTAATTGTTTATATATTTGGGTTCTGTCATGTTGGGGGCATAAATATTTATAATTGTTAGATCTTCTTGGTGGATACATCCCTTTTTATCATATAATGCCCTTCTTTATCTATTGTTACTGTAGTCTTTGTTTTAAAATCTAATTTTTCTCATACAAGTATGGCTATCCCAGCTTTCTTTTGATGTCCATTAATATTATAGATTTTTCTCCATCCCTGAACTTTTAATCTGCAGGTATATTTAGGTCTAAAATAAATATCTTGTAGGCAACATATGGATAATTTTGTTTTGTTTTGTTTTAATCTATTCTGATACACTATGCCTTTGAATGGGAGCACTTAGTCCATTTACACTCAGAGTTATTATTGATAGATATGAATTTAGTGCTATTCTATTACTTGTTAAGTCATGGCTTCTGGAGATTTTCTCTGTTCCTTTCTAGTGTTTGTCACTTTTATTTCCTTCCCACCCAAAGAGTCCCCTTTAATATTTCTTACTGGGATAGTTAAATGGTCATGAACCTCTTTAGTTTTCTTGTCTGGGAAATTTATCTTTCCTTCCATTCTGAATGGTAGCCTTGCTGGATATTCTTGGCTGCAGATTTTTCCCATTCATCACATTGTGTATATTATGCCACTCCCTTCTGGCCTGCCAAATTTCTGTGAAGAGATCTTCTGGTGACCTTATTTGTCTTCCCTTGTAAGTTAGAGATTTGTTCTCTTGCTGCTTTTAGGATTTTTTCTTTATATTTATATTTTGTAAATGTAAGTATTCTATGTCTTGTTGTTGGCCTGTTTTTGTTCATTTTGATTGGACTTCTCTGTGCCTCCTAGATTTGGATGTATGTTTCCTCCCCCAGATTAGGGAATTTTTCAGCTATAATTCCTCAAGTAAGACTTCTAACCCCTTTTCCCTCTCTTCTTCTGGGACTCCTATGGTATGAATGTTTTTATGCTTTATGGAGTCGCTGAGTTCCCTACATCTACATTTGTGATCTAATATTTTTCTTCCCCTATTCTTTTCTGCTTTATTATTTTCCACAATTCTATCTTCTATATAACTTTTTTATTCCTCTGCTTCTTCCGTTTTTGTGGTCATTATATCCAGTTTCCCATTTCATGTATAACTTTTTAAATTTCAGGCTAATTGGCTTTTAGCTCTTTTATCTTGGTGATAAGGGACTCCCTGATGCCTTCTATGCTTTTCTTAAACACACCTAGTATCCTTATAGCTGTTGTTTTAAAATATGGATCAGGCATATTACTTATATCTGTTTTGATTACATCCTGAACCCAATCTTTTCTTGCTCTTTCTTTTGAGATTAATTCCTCCATCTTGGCACTCTGCCAAGGCTTTGTCTTCTCTGTACTAGGATAGCTTGTTATGTTTAGTGCTCCAGAGTGTAATGGCTTTATAAAGAGGTCTTATACTGTCCAGGGTCTTGTGCCTCAGGAAGTATATCTGATGTAGGCTGTGTGAACTCTGGTGCTGTGTTTTGGCTGCTGTTTCCCTCAGGTCAGTTCTCTGCATAGTTTCTCTTTCCCTTCCTCATGGAGTGTTTGGACTTAGGCCAGAGTGTTGTAAGTTTTAAGTAGGTGTGCTCTGGTCTGTTAAAAAAAGATCTGATGTTATTTCTACTAGACCTGAAGTTTTGCAGAACTCTGTGGTCACTAGACATGTAGTGTAGGGGGGTAGTTTTCACTGGTCTTCTGCGGGGAGGGGCCTGCTCTTTGGTTATCAGGCAAGCTTGCCCTAGAAATGCAGCATCTGCAAAGCACAGGGTGGTGGGGCTTGGTGTAAGTGGTTTTGGCTGCCACTCTTGGTGCCGTACCACTTAAAGAATTTAGTTTTTGCTAAGGGACAAGAGAGAGAAATTGCACCAGCCAACTCCCTTTTTCCAAAGAGTGGAGTTCATGCCTGCTTCTTCCTGGAAAGTCTTCACAAAAGAGTAAACAATGTTCCCCCATGTGTCACAGGTTTTCCTCAGATTCCTGCCTTCACAATGACTGTATCCAGTTCATCTGCCTGTTTGGCAGCACTGTGCACCTGTTTTTTCTTTTTTCTTTTTATACTAGTTAGGCCAGCTAAATTTTAAAACTCCAAACTTTAGGGACCTGTTATGGCAGGGACCCACACTAGTCCTCTGGGGAGGCTCTTGCCACACTAGTACTGATTCAGATTTATTCCAGAAGAGCAGTGACACCAAAGCACATGGGGGGGGGGCGGATTTTGGAGTAAAATCCAGCATAGAGTCTGTCTAAGTTAGCTGTCCTCAGCAAGCATCTTTACACTTATGTTGAGGGACGGGATGGTAATGGAACCCACCAGCTCTTTTTTCCCTGGAGAGGCAGTGCTACCTCTTCCTGATGCACTCCAAGAAGGAAGAACCACCTTTCCCAGTGCATCCCAGGGGATCCTCAGATTGCAGCTTCTGCTACCAGGTTATCTACCCTCCTCTAGAGAAGCACTGCAGCACCTGCCGGGCTCCACACCAGCCATGCCATGGTCTTCTAAAACTCCAGTCTTTGTGCCCTACTTGTAAAAACTCACAAAAATCAGCCCCTCTCATTTTCCCAGTCAATGTTTTGGGGAAGTGTTTTCCTTGTGTGGCACCTTGTATACTTCTCTCTCTCTCTCTCTCTCTCTCTCTCTCTCTTCCACCTCTGTCTATGACCAGGGTTCCCTCCCTTCCACAACATCTGTAATACTTTTCTGCCCCAAATCACATCTCTGCACCTCCCACATTTCACGTTGCCTCTTCTCTCCTAGTTGTGCATTTTCTGATGTCAGTCCTCAGATTGATTTTTTTGTGTATTCAGAATGATTTGACATTTATCTAGCTGTGTTTGAGAGCTGAGGCAAATCTAGAGTCCTCCCACTACTCTGCTATCTTGCCTTCTCTCCAGGATATATATTATTTCCAGGATTTACATTTTTAAAGCAACTTAATGGTTCTAATTAATCTTATAGGAGAATTATATACTATACCAATATTATAGACTGCAAATATTATTTATTAAAAGCTTATTCTTATTATGCATTTTATTCCTATGATGTATTGCACATAGATGTATGTGGAATCACAGATTCCTATGATGTATTTATAAATTAGGATTTTTAATCTGTGCCATGTTGTTCAGGGGTTAAAATACAAATTTTAGGTCAATGATTTGATTTATAATTCTATATGACCAAATTGTACTCTGGCGTTCTGATTTAGCAATGTCATAAATAGAAAATCATGAATTCTATAAAATATTACAGCTGACTTTGCATACTGTTTTTTGATTAGATGATGAGGTAAAGGTTGAATTTCTATAAATTTTGGGATATTTCATAAGAAGTCACATCCATAGGTTTCTTCTTATATTAGATTGAAATTTAAATTATTATTGGTAAAAGAAGAAGATTTTTATTTATAATGAAGATTCTTTACAAAAACCCAATTCCTCAGGTTCTTGGCTGGCTCAGCTGGTGGAGCATGCAACTCTTGATTTTGGGATCATGAATTCAAGCCCCACATAGAGCCTACTTAAAAAAAAAGAAGAAGCAAAAAAAAAAAACAAAACAAAAAAACCAACCCAAACCCTAATTCCTAGTACAAGTACCTATCACAAGATATTTGGACTAAGGATTTTAATTTTATTGCTCCACAGTTGAGTAAAACTAAGTTTTCATTAATTTCAGATACACCTAACTAAACGAGTTTTAAATTTGTACACACGATCCTCCTATTGACAAGTCACAGCTATAGTACATTTGAGAGTAATTAAAATTTTTTGATAAACTATTCTAGTAACCCACCTTATCAACAGTGATGACAATTTGACAAGAAATGTAACTGATTCATTCAGAAATAAGATCACTTAAAATTACATTTCATTTATGTCATCAGTTACACTACTTTAAGTATTCTGGTCTGTAAGAAACAAAATGATTTTCACCTCCAAAAGTGCCTCATGGTTTTACCATTAAGTGGAATTGATTTCAACAGTAGGTTTAGATGTCACCATTAGGCTCTACAAAAACAAAAAAGCTTTCATTACACAGTTAAACTAAGCAACCATTTTTGAAACTCAAATCCTCTAAACCACTGAATTTGGGTTAATTCTACAAGGTTTGGTGAATACAGGACAACTACAAAGATGCAGGGAAGATAATTTGAAAAATTGTTAAGACTTCACAAGTTTTTATTTACCTGTTTTATAAGTGAAAATGGACTGAAGCATATTACTGAGATGATTAGGCATTGATTTTTTTTTACTAAGAAAATATATAGGAAAAGATAATGGGATTATAGGATAACCCTTCTCAAAAGTCTGGGTACACTCTATCCACTTATTCACCTGTTCATTCATTTATAAATTTATGCAGCCAATATATTGTGTGCTCCATCCCTGTGTGGTTTCCTGTAATATATTTTTAATGTTTATTTATTTTTGAGAGAGAGACAGAGCATGAGCAAGGGAAAGGCAGAGAGAAAAGGAGACACAAAATCCGAAGCAGACTCCAGCCTCTGAGCTGTCAGCACAGAGTCTGACACAGGGCTCAAACTCACGAACTGTGAGATCATGACCTTAGCTGAAGTTGGACGTTTAAGTGAGCCACCCAGGGGCCCCAGTTCTAGTTTATTTTTTTTAATTGAATACTTGGCATACAATATTGTATTGGTTTCAGTTGTGCAGCATAGTGATTTGATATTTATATATTTATTGTGGTAACAACATTACAAAGTTGTCACTGCAATAAATCTATTAACCATCTGTCACATACAAATTTAGTTACAATGTTATTGACTATATTCCCTATGCTGTACATTGTATCCCTGTGTCTTATTTACTTTAGAACTTGAAGATTGTAACATTTAATTCCTTTCAGCTATTTTATCCATCCTCCCAATCCCCCACCCCACTGGCAACCATTAGTTTGTTCTCTATGAGTCTGTTTCTGCTTTGTTTTGTTTATTCGTTTTTTAGATTCCACATATAAATGAAATCATATACTGCAGTATTTGCCTTTCTGTGTCTGACTTATTTCACTTAGCATAATACCCTCTAGGTCAACCTATGTTGTTGTAAATGACAAGATTTCAGTATGCCATATCTTTAGACACTTATCTACCAATGGGTATTTACATTGCTTCCATATCTTAGCTATTGTAAATAATGCTGTGATAAACATAAGGGTGCATATATCTCTTTGAATTCATGTTTTCATTTTCTTTGGAAAAATACCAGGAAATGAAATTGCTGGATCATATGGTAGTTTTACTTTTAATTTTCTGAGGAACCTCCATACTGTTTTTCATAGTGGCTGCCCCTGCTTATATTTCCACCAACAGTGCAGAAAAATTCCTTTTACCCACATCCTTATGAACATTTGGTATTTCTTGATAAGGTCTGGTATCCTTGTCTTATGATCGATCTCAGAAGAAACACTTTAAACTTTTCACCATTCGATGTTAGTTGTGCATTTGTCATATATGACCTTTATTATGTTGAAGTATTTTCTCTTTATATCCACTTTGTTGAGAGTCATTGTCATTAATGGATGTGGAATTTTGCCAGATGCTTTTTCTACATCTATTGAGAAAATCATGTGGTTTGTTATTCTTTCTTTTGTTGATGTGTTGTATCACATTGATTAATTTGTGGATGTTGAAACATCCTTGCATCTCTCAAAAATAAGTCTTACTTGATTATATGCATTACCCTTTTAAATAATTGTTAAATTCAGCTTCTTAATATTTTCTTGAGGATTTTTGCATCTGTGTTCATCAGGGATAGTGGCTTATAACTTTATTTTATAGTGTCTTTGGCTTAGATATCAGGGTAGTGGCTTATAACTTTCTTTTTTTTTTATAGTGTCATGTCTGGCTCAGCTATCAGGGTAATGCTGGCTTCACAAAATGAATCTGAAATCATTTCTTCCTCTTCAATTTTTTGGAACAGTTTGAGAATAATAAGTACTAATTCTTCATAAATGCTTGATCGAATTCACCTCTGAAGCTCTCTGGTCTCTCTGGACTTTTGTTTATTGGGATTTGATTTAATTTCATTTACTAGTAATCCATATGTTCTGATATTCTATTTCTTCCTGATTAAGATTTGGAAGATCATGTGTTTTTAGGGATTTATCCAATTTTTCTTGACTGTCCAATTTGTTGACATATGGCTATTCATAACAATTTTTTATCATACTTTTTAGTTTTGTGACATCAGAAATGTACTTTCTCCTCTTCTATTTCTGATCTTATTTTTTTGAGCCCTCTCTTTTTTATTCTTCATTGGTCTTGATAAAGGTGTATTAATTTTGTTTATTTTTTCAAAGAACTACCTTTTAGTTTCATTAATATTTTCCATTGCTTTTTACTCTCTGTTTCATTACTTCCACTCTGATCTTTATTATTTCTGTTCATCTACTGACTTTGGGGTTTGTTGTTCTTCCTTTTCTAGCTCTTCCATAGGAAAAATTAATATATTTATTGTATTACTGTGCATTTTTCCTTTATGTCTGTTAGTATTGCTTTATATATCTAAGTGCTATAATCTTGGGTGCATATGTATTTACAAGTGCTATATATTCCTGTTGGATTAATCTCTATATTATTATGTAATTCAATTTATTGTTTATTGTCACAGACTTTGTATTAAAGTCTATTTTGTATAAAGAAGTCCATAACTTAAAAAGGAAGACCAATAAAGCTAACTGCAGATCTCTCCAGAAAAAAAAAATTGGCAGGCCAGAGGGGAGAAGCATGATATAGTCAATGGGATGAATGAGAAGAAAAAAAAAAACATAGCTGAGAATACTTTATCTAGCAAGACTGTAATTCAGAATAGAAGGAGAGATAAAGAGATTACAAGACAAAAAAAAAACAACAAAAAACAAAAAACAAACAAAACAAAAACAAAAACCGAAAGGAGCTGGTGACCACTAAACCACTCCTGAAAGAAATATTAAGGGGGACTCTGAGAGGTAAAGAAAGAACAAAGGCAACACAGACAAGAAATGAATAGAGAAAATCTCCAGAACACCAACAATACAAGTAATACAATGACACTAAATTTGTATCTGTCAATAACAAATCTGAATGTAACTGGACTAAATTATTCAATCAAAAGACATAGGGTACCAAGGTGTGTAAAAAAACAAGACACACCTATCTGCAGCTTACAAGATACTGGCTTTAGATGTAAAGATATCTGAAGATTGAAACAGAAGAGAAGTGGGGGGGGGTGAAGTTCTTTTAGTCCTCAAACACAGCTGTATTGAGGACAGAAGACTTTGAATTCGGGGGAAGGAGCAAGATGGCAGAACAGCATGCAAGTTTTTATCTGTCTCACTTCCATGAAATACAGCCAGACCAACACCAAACCATCCTACACACCTGGAAAATTGTGTGGAGGATTAACACAATAATCTGCACGACCTGAACCACAGAATTCAGCAGGTATGTGGTGCAGAGAGGTGAATTGGGGAGAGAGAAGCCAGCAGTGGGCAGGAAGCCACCTTTTCAGGCGGAAAGAGGAAAGAGACTGGGATGAGGGAGAATAAGGGAAAAGCACCCCTCCCCAAAAGCAGCTGGAGAGAAAGTGGAAAATTGGAAACAGCCACAGGGACTAAACTAAAAAGTGAGAAAGGAGAAATGAGAGTGTTTAAATTCCATTAAGACTGTAAACAATGGAAGCTTCAAGTCTGCAGCTCCACAGCTCGATAACTGGCGGTGCTCTGGTGGGAAGGGCAAATCCACAGGAACAGAGTGGGGTCTAGCAGGTTCTTGGGCCACACGAGGAAAAGTGGTTTCCCTGCTGGAAGGACATTGGGTGGAGACTGTTGAAGCCACCTGTTCCCAGCAGACCCCAGAAAATGGCTACATTCGCTCGTGCTGGAACAAGGTTGTTAAGGGTGAAGCCTGGTGCCAGATGTGTGTTGTGATTTTCCATAATTCCTGAAAAGCTGTTGCTACACTATCTTGTAAACTTTTCCTCTCAATAGATGCAGAGAAAGCATTTGACAAAATACAGCATTCTTTCTTGATAAAAACCCTCAAGAAACTAGGGATAGAAGAAGCATACCTCGAGTTCATAAAAGCCATATATGAGCGACCCAATGCTAATATCATCCTCAATGGGGAAAATCTGACAGCTTTCCCCATAAGGTCAGGAACAAGACAGGGATGTCCACTCTCACCACTGTTATTTCACATAGTATTGGAAGTCTTAGCCTCTGCAGACAACAAAAAGAAATAAAAGGCATCCAAATAGGCCAGGAGGAGGTCAAACTTTCACTCTTCACAGATGACATGATACTCTATATGGAAAACCCAAAAGATTCCAGCAAAAAAACTGCTAGAATTGATTCATTAATTCAGCAAAGTTGCATGATATAAAATCAATGCACAGAAATCGGTTGCATTCCTAGACATGAGCAATGCAGCAACAGAGAGAAATCAAGGAATTGATCCCATTTACAGTTGCACAAAAAACCATAAAATACCTAGGAATAAATCTAACCAAAGAAAAGAAAAATCTATACACTGAAAACTATAGAAAGCTTGTGAAATAAATTGAAGAAGACACAAAAAAATGGAAAATGATTCCGTGCTTCTGCATAGAAAGAACAAATATTGTTAAAATGTCGATACTACCCAAAGCAATCTACATATTCAATGCAATCTCTATCAAAATAACACCAGCATTCTTCACAGAGCTGGAACAAATAATCTTAAAATTTGTATGGAACCAGAAGAGACCCCGAATAGCCAAAGCGATCTTGAAAAAGAAAACCAAAACAGGAGGCATCATAATCCCAGACTTTAAGCTATACTCCAAAGCTGTTATCATCAAGACAGTATGGTATTGGCACAAAAACAGACACTCAGATCAATGGAACACAATAGAGAACCCAGAAATGGACCCACAAATGTATGGCCAATAAATCTTCGACAAAGCAGGAAAGAATATCCAATGGAATAAAGATAGTTTCTTCAGCAAGTGGGGCTGGGAAAACTGGACAAACACATGCAGGAGAATGAACCTGGACCACTTTCTTACACCATACACAAAAATAAATTCAAAATGGATGAAAGACCTAAATGTAAGACAGGAAACCATCAAAATCCTCGAGGAAAAACCCGGCAAAAACCTCTTTGATCTTGCCCGCAGCAACTTCTTACTGAACATGTCTCCAGAGGCAAGGGAAACAAAAGAAAAAATGAACTACTGGAACCTCATCAAAATAAAAGGGTTCTGCACAGCCAAGGAAACAATCAGCAAAACTAAAAGGCAACTGACAGAAGAGGAGAAGATATTTGCATATGGCATATAAGATAAAGGGTTAGTATCCAAAATCTATAAAGAACTTATCAAACTCAACACCCAAAAAACAAATCCAGTGAAGAAATGGGCAAAAGACATGAATAGACACTTCTCCAAAGAAGACATCCAGATGGCCAACCAACACATAAAAAAATGCTCAACATCACTCATCATCAGGGAAATACAAATCAAAACCGCAATGAGATACCACCTGACACCTGTCAGAATGGCTAACATTAACAACTCAGGCAACAACAGATGTTGGCAAGGATGTGGAGAAAGAGGATCTCTTTTGCATTGCTGGTGGGAATGCAAGTTGGCACAGCCACTCTCTAAAATTGTATGGAGGTTACTCAAAAAACTAAAAATAGAACTACCGTATGACCCAGCAATTGCACTACTAGGCATTTATCCAAAGGATACAGGTGTGCTGTTTTGAAGGGACACATGCACCCCTATGCTTATAGCAGCACTATCAACAATAGCCAAAGTATGGAAAGACCCCAAATGTCCATTGATTGATGAATGGATAAAGATTTGGTATACACACACACACACACACACACACACAATGGAGTATTACTCAGCAATCAAAAAGAATGAAATCTTGCCATTTTCAACTACATGGATGGAACTGGAGAGTATTATGCTAAGTGAAATTAGTCAGAGAAACATAAAAATCATATGACTTTTCTCATATGAGGAATTTAAGCGACAAAAAGTGATGAACAGAAGTGAAGGGGAAAAAATAATATAAAAACAGGGAGGGGGAGAAAACATAAGAGACTCATAAATATGGAGAACAAACTGAGGGTTACTGGAGCGGTTGTGGGAGGCGGGGTGGGCTAAGTACGTAAGGAGTACTAAGGAATCTACTCCTGAAATCATTGTTGCATGATATGCTAACCAAATTGGATGTAAATTAAAAATAAATAAATAAATAAGTAAAACATGTTATAATAAAAAAAAAATTAAAAAAAGAAGACTTTGGGGGCGCCTGGGTGGCGCAGTCGGTTAAGCGTCCGACTTCAGCCAGGTCACGGTCTCGCGGTCCGGGAGTTCGAGCCCCGCGTCAGGCTCTGGGCTGATGGCTTAGAGCCTGGAGCCTGTTTCCGATTCTGTGTCTCCCTCTCTCTCTGCCCCTCCCCCATTCATGCTCTGTCTCTCTCTGTCCCAAAAATAAATAAACGTTGAAAAAAATTTTTTTTTTTTTAAAAAAAGAAGACTTTGAATTCCAGGATCCAGGCTACAGAGTGACAGAAACATCTCCAGTGGCCCACAGAAACAGCTTGGCAGAACAGAGGTGCATACTTGCAATTTGGAAGTGATAAAACAGGCAGCATAGGCATGGAGTGGGGTAACCCCTCCGGTGGAGAGACAAAAGGAAGAGAAAGAGATGCTGTGGAAGTTTGGAATTGTATTCGGGTAAGAGAAAAACGTCTCCAGACCACAGACCGGGGAATGGATAAAATGGAGAGAGGCAGTGTCCAACTTGCAAACAGCCTTAGGAGTGACAGTTGAGGGTTGGCATGACTTTTCCTGAACTGGAACCACTCTGGGGGGAAGGGAGAGTCAGCTCTGAGCTCAGTAGTAAGCTCAGAGGTGCACTAGGAGAGCAGTCCCCACCCTTGAGTGCTGTGAGAAGAAGGTATATTGCTGTACCAAAGACAAAAGACCCTGTAAGTGCCGGCCAGAGGTCCCGTGTCACCTGGGTAGACTGGCACTACCCAAGAACCTGGGAGCAAAGATCAGAATCCTTTAAGACATCGGGATTTCATAATTTTTTTTCCAATGTTTATTTTATTATTTTTGGGACAGAGAGAGACAGAGCATGAACGGGGGAGGGGCAGAGAGAGAGGGAGACACAGAATCGGAAACAGGCTCCAGGCTCCGAGCCATCAGCCCAGAGCCCGACGCGGGGCTCAAACTCACAGACCGTGAGATCGTGACCTGGCTGAAGTCGGACGCCCAACCGACTGCGCCACCCAGGCGCCCCAAGACATCGGGATTTCAATCCCAGCTGAATGCCTAGGAGGCACGGGAGATTGTGGAATGGGACAAACCAGCCCACTTGCACCTATGTGATGCTGTGAAGACTGCCTAAACAGTGTTGTTTGGGACACCCAGTCTGGGGAGGAGAGACCGGGGTGTTGCCATTTTTCTCCCCATCGCCAACATGGTGGGGCTTCAGGGAACAGGACAGTGGGCCCCAGTGGAGGGGAACAAAACACACCAAACACATCTCTCCCTGTCTGGCAACTGCATTTCTACTGGAGTGAGATTGACACTGACTGAACCAGAGGGGACCCCCTCCAGACCAGCACACCCACCGGTTCCAAGGCACCATCAGACAATAATCCAGCATTTTTGCATTTGCTGATTTGATTTTTGGTCAATTCTTACTATCTATATTTATATCTATCTAGATATAGATATCTACATAACTATAACTAGATATCTAGATATCTAACTATATCTATATATCTATATCTATATCTCTATATCTATATCTGTATCTATATATATATTTTCTTCTTTTCTCTTCTATTCTCTATGCTGGTTGTTGGTTTAATTAAGCAGACATTTTTAATCTATTCTTTTTACACCTCTTCTGCATCTCCTTTATTTCCCTCTCTCTCACTCTCTCTCTCTCTCTCTGTCTCTGGGTTAAGCTGTATAGTTTCTCTGATCCTTTGGTCAATTTTTCCCCCACCCCTGTCATTTCTCTCTTTGTATGGGATAAGACTTCTTCCACCACCACACCCCTTTTACATTTTTTCCAGTGTTACTTCAAAGAACAAATCACAGCACACCTGGCAGAAGGTCCAAACCACCACTAAGGGTAGAGAGATAAATCAACCAGAGTCACAACAACAGAGAGCATAGAACAAACTCCAAAAACACTTCATGAAGGGCTAGGCCCCGGACAGTCAATGACCCCTTTTTGATATAGTAGTACTCGTAGGTGCATGACACAAAACAAGCTAATAAAACACGTAAAAGACTGAAAACTAGCCAAAATAATGAAAGAGAAATATTCTCAAAAGAAATTCCAGGAAGAAATGGCAGCCAGAGAATTGCTCAAAACAGATATAAACAATACACTTGAACAAGAATTTAGATTAATAGTCATAAAACTAATAGATGGGCTTCAAAAAAAGCATAGAAGACAACAGAGAATCTATCATTGCAGAGACCAAGAATGTGAGGAATAATCATGACAAATTAAGAAATGCTGTAAATGAAATGCAAAATAATATAGATGGAGTGACAGCAAGGATGGAGGAAGCAGAGGAGAGAATATGTGAAAAGAAAGATAAAATTATGGAAAATGATGAAGCTGAAAAAAAGTGAGATAGGAAAATACTAGACCACGAGGGGAGAATTGCAGACCTAGGTGATTCAATGAAATGTAGTAATGTCTGTATCATAGGAGTTCCAGTAGAAGAAGAGAGAGAAAAAGAGGTGAAAGTTTCATTTGAACAAATTAGAGCTGAGAACTTTCTTAATCTGGGGAAGGAAGCAGACATCCAATTCAGTAAGTACAGAGAAATCCCTTCAGAATCAACAGAAAAGGTCAACTCCAAAGCATATATAGTGAAACTGGAAAAATACAAAGATAGAGAGGATTCTGAAAGCAGCTAGGGACAAATGGCCCTTAACCCACAAGAGTAGACAAATAAGGATAGCAGCAGACCTGTCCACTGAAACTTGGCAGGCCAGCAGGGAGTGGCAGAAAATATTCAATGTGCTGAATACGAAAATACAACCAAGAATCCTTTATCCAGTAAGGCATTCATTCAGAATAGAAGGAGAGGGGAATCCTGGGAAGATGGTGGCGTAGGAGGACGCTGGGCTCACAGCGCATCCTGCTGATCACTTACATTCCACCTACACCTGCTTAAATAACCCAGAAAACTGCCAGAAGACTAGCAGAACGGAGTCTCTGGAGCCAAGTGCAGATGAGAGGCCCATAGAAGAGGGTAGGAAGGGCGGCGAGGCGGTGCGTGCTACACGGACTGGCTGGAGGGAACCAGGGTGGAGGGGCGGCCCGCCGGACAACCATAGCCCCTTGTCTGGCTTGCAAAAGCGGAAGGGCCGGATGGAGTGTGTTCCGACAGCAAGAGGGACTTGACATCTGGAAGGTTAGAAGCTAACAGCTCTGCTCAGAGAACGGGAGACCTGGAGGACAACGGGAGGGAGATTTGTAGAGCCCCGGACAACAGAGCTCAGCTTGGCAGGGAACAAAGGCGCTCACCAGCGCCATTTCCCTCATCCATCCCACAGCCAAAATCCCAAAGGGAACCAGTTCCTGCCAGGGAACTTGCTTGCACTGCACAAAAAACAATGCTGTGCTTCTGCGAATCCATCCCTCCATTGGCAGGTCTGACTCCCTACCGGTGCCGCAGGGCCCCTACTGAAGAGGATCTCTGAAGGAAAAGTGAGCTGAGCCTGCCCCTTCCGCCCCTGTGCACCTTGCCCATCCACCCCAGCTAATACACCGGATCCACAGCACCACAAGTCTGGCAGTGTGCAAGTAGCCCAGATGGGCCACGCCACCCCACAGTGAATCCCGCCACTAGAAGAGGGGAAGAGAAGGCACACACCAGTCTGACTGTGGCCCCAGTGGTGGGCTAGGGGCAGACATCAGATGTGCTGCGGCGCCGCCCACAAATGCAAGTTATTCAAGACAGCACAGGGGAAGTGTCCCACAGTCCTGCACCAATCCAGGGACTATCCAAAATGATGAAACGGAAGAATTCCCCTCAGAAAAACATCCAGGAAATAACAACAGCTAACAAATTGATCAAAAATGATTTAAACAATATAACAGAAAGTGAATTTAGAATAATAGTCATAAAATCGCTGAGCTTGAAAAGAATATAAAGGACAGCAGAGAATGTCTTGCTACAGACATCAAGGGACTAAGGAAAAGCCAGGAGGAGATAAAAAATGCTATCAACGGGTTGCAAAATAAAATGGAGACAACTATGGCTAGGATTGAAGAGGCAAAGGAGAGAATAGGTGAACTAGAAGATAAAATTATGGAAAAAGAAGAAGCTGAGAAAAAGAGAGATAAAAAATCCCGGAGTATGAGGGGAAAATTAGAGAACTAAGTGATGTACTAAAGAGAAATAATCTACACATAATTGGTATTCCAGAGGAGGAAGAGAGAGGGAAAGGTAGTGAAGGTGTACTTGAAGACATCATAGCTGAGAACTTCCCTGATCTGGGGAAGGAAAAAGGCTTTGAAATCCAAGAGGCACAGAGGACTCCCTTCAGACGTAACTTTAATCGATCTTCTGCATGACATATTATAGTGAAAATGGCAAAATACAAGGACAAAGAGAAAATTCTGAAAGCAGCTAGAGATAAACGTGCTCTAACATATAAAGGGAGACCCATAAGACTCGTGAATGATCTCTAATGAAACTTGGCAGGCCAATAAGGAATGGCAGAAAATCTTCAAAGTGATGAACAGAAAAAATATGCAGCCGAGAATCCTTTATCCAGCAGGTCTGTCATTTAGAATAGAAGGAGATATAAAGGTCTTCCCAAATAAAAACTGAAGGAATTCGTCACCACTAAACCAGCCCTACAAGAGATCCTAAGGGGGATCCTGTGAGATAAAGTACCAGAGACATCACTACAAGCATGAAACCTATGGACATCACAATGACTCTAAACCCATATCTTTCTATAGTAACACTGAATGTAAATGGACTAAATGCTCTAACCAAAAGACATAGGGCATTATAATGGATAAAAAAAATAAGACCCATCTATTTGCTGTCTACAAGAGACTCATTTTAGACCCGAGGAGGCCTTCAGATTGAGAGTGAGGGGATGGAGAACTATTTATCATGCCACTGGAAGTCAAAAGAAAGCTGGAGTAGCCATACTTATATCAGACAAACTAGACTTTAAATTAAAGGCTGTAACAAGAGATGAAGAAAGGCATTTTATAACAATCACAGGGTCTATCCATCAGGAAGAGCTAACAATTATGAATGTCTATGTGCCAAATACAGGAGCCCCCAAATATATAAAACAATTACTCATAAACATAAGCAACCTTATTGATAAGAATGTGGTAATTGCAGGGGGCTTTAACACTCCACTTACAGAAATGGATAGATCATCTGGACACACGGTCAATAAAGAAACAAGGGCCCTGAATGATACATTGGATCAGATTGACTTGACAGACATATTTAGAACTCTGCATCCCAAAGCAAGAGAGTATACTTTCTTCTCGAGTGCACATGGAACATTCTCCAAGATAGATCATATACTGGGTCACAAAACAGCCCTTCATAAGTATACAAGAATTGAAATCATACCATTCATATTTTCAGACCACAATGTTATGAAGCTTGAAATCAACCACAGAAAAAAGTCTGGAAAACTTCCAAAAGCATGGACGTTAAAGAACACCCTGCTAAAGAATGAATGGGTCAGCCAGGCATTAGAGAAGAAATTTAAAAATATATGGAAAACAATGAAGATGAAAATACAACAATCCAAATGCTTTGTGATGCAAGGGAGGCAGTCCTGAGAGGAAAATACATTGCAATCCAGGCCTACCTCAAGAAACAAGAAAAATCCCAAATACAAAATCTAACAGCACACCTAAAGGAAATAGAAGCAGAACAGCAAAGGCAGCCTAGACCCAGCAGAAGAAGAGAATTAATAAAGATCAGAGCAGAAATAAACAGTATAGAATCTAAAAAAACTGTAGAGCAGATCAATGAAACCAAGAGTTGGTTTTTTGAAAAAATAAACAAAACTGATAAACCTCTAGCCAGGCTTCTCAAAAAGAAAAGGGAGATGACCCAAATAGATAAAATGATGAATGAAAATGGAATTATTACAACCAATCCCTCAGAGATACAAGCAATTATCAGGGAATACTATGAAAAATTATATGCCAACAAACTGGACAACCTGGAAGAAATGGACAAATTCCTAAACACCCACACGCTTCCAAAACTCAATCAGGAGGAAATAGAAAGCTTGAACAGACCCATAACCAGCGAAGAAATTGATTCAGTCATCAAAAATCTCCCAAGAAATAAGAGTCCAGGATCAGATGGCTTCCCAGGGGAGTTCTACCAGACGTTTAAAGCAGAGATAATACCTATCTTTCTCAAGCTATTCCAAGAAATAAAAAGGGAAGGAAAACTTCCAGACTCATTATATAAAGCCAGCATTACTTTGATTCCTAAACCAGACAGAGACCCAGTAAAAAGAGAACTACAGGCCAATATCCTTGATGAATATGGATGCAAAAGTTCTCAATGAGATACTAGCAAAGAGAATTAAACAGCATATAAAAAGAATGATTCACCATGATCAAGTGGGATTCATTCCTGGGATACAGGGCTGGTTCAACATTCGCAAATCAGGGGCACCTGGGTGGCGCAGTCGGTTAAGCATCCGACTTCAGCCAGGTCACGATCTCGCGGTCCATGAGTTCGAGCCCCGCGTCAGGCTCTGGGCTGATGGCTCGGAGCCTGGAGCCTGTTTCCGATTCTGTGTCTCCCTCTCTCTCTGCCCCTCCCCCGTTCATGCTCTGTCTCTCTCTGTCCCAAATATAAATAAACGTTGAAAAAAAAATTAAAAAAAAAAACATTCGCAAATCAATCAATGTGATACATCACATTGATAAAAGAAAAGAACCGTATGATCCTGTCAATCGATGCAGAAAAGGCCTTTGACAAAATTCAGCAACTTTCTTAATAAAAACCCTCAAGAAAGGCGGGATAGAAGGAACATACTTAAAGATCATAAAAGCCATTTATGAAAAGCCCACAGCTAACATCATCCTCAATGGGGAAAAACAGAACTTTTTTCCTGAGATTAGGAACATGACAGGGATGTCCACTCTCACTGCTGTTGTTGAACATAGTGTTGCAAGTTCTAGCATCAGCAATCTAACAAGAAAAGGAAATCAATTGCATCAAAATTGGCAAAGATGAAGTCAAGCTTTCACTTTTTGCAGGTGACATGATAGTATACATGGAAAATCCGATAGACTCCACCAAAAGTCTGATAGAACTGATACATGAATTTAGCAAAGTTGCAGGATACAAAATCAATGTACAGAAATCAGTTGCATTCTTATACACTAGTAATGAAGCAGCAGAAAGACAAATAAAGAAACTGATCCTATTCACAATTGCACCAAGAAGCATAAAATACCTTGGAATAAACCTAACCAAAGATGTAAAAGATCTGTATGCTGAAAACTAAAGAAAGCTTATGAAGGAAATTGAAGAAGATATAAAGAAATGGAAAAACATTCCGTGCTCATGGAATGGAAGAATAAATATTGTCAAAATGTCAATACTACCCAAAGCTATCTACACATTCAATGCAATCCCAATCAAAATTGCACCAGCATTCTTCTCGAAACTAGAACAAGCAATCCTAAAATTCATATGGAACCACAAAAGGCCCCGAATAGCCAAAGTAATTTTGAAGAAGAACAAAGCAGGAGGCATCACAATCCCAGACTTTAGCCTCTACTACAAAG
>NW_024420361.1:3753323-3770154 GCF_014898765.1 Herpailurus yagouaroundi
AGAAAGACAGATACCATATGGTTTCACTCTTATGTGGATCCTGAGAAACTTAACAGGAACCCATGGGGGGGGGGAAGGAAAAAAAAGAGTTTAGAGTGGAAGAGAGCCAAAGAATAAGAGACTCTTAAAAACTGAGAACAAACTGAGGGTTGAAGGGGGGTGGGAGGGAGGGGAGGGTGGGTGATGGGTATTGAGGAAGGCACCTTTTTGGATGAGCACTGGGTCTTGTTTGGAAACCAATGTGACAGTAAACTTCATATATTGGAAAAAAAAATAAATGGGTGGGAAAAGAGCAATTCTGTGCTCTAGGGAAGTGGTTAAATTATTTGTGTATGGTTAATGACAATTAGAGCGATTGTGTGGTGAATTCAAATCAAACAATATTGTTTCAATACAGTTTCTAGTTTTGAGATCTTATATTACCCGAAACTTCCATGTCCCAACTTTTTTAATTTCTGAAGTTAAATAAGAATATCCCCCTGTAAAGTTAAAAAAAAAACAGAATAGAAGGAAAGATAAAGACTTTCCTAGAAAAACAAAAACTAAAGTATTTCATGACCATTAATAAAGTGCTGCAAGAGAGCCTAGGGGAGACTCTGTGAGTTTAATGCTGCAAAGGCTACAAAGGACCAGAGACAGCACCATAAGCACGAAACCTATAGATAACACAATGACACTAAATCCATAGCTTTCAATAATCTTTCTAAATGTAAATAGACTAAATGCCTCAATAAAAAGACATAGGATATGAGAATAAATAAAAAACCAAGATCCATCTGTATGTTGACTACAGTAGACTTGTTTTAGACCTTAGGTCCCCTCAGATTGAAAATGAGGGGATGGAGAACCATCTATAATGCTACCACAAGTCAAAAGAAAGCCAGAGTAGCCATACTTGTATCAGACAAACTAGACTTTAAACTAAAGACTGTAACAAGAGATGAAGAAGGGAATTATATCTTAATTAAGGGGTTTATCCATCAAGAAGAGTTAACAATTATAAATGTTTATGCCTATATATATCCATATATATACACACACACACAAAAATATATATATAAATCAATTAATCACAAACATAAGCAATTTTATTGATAATAATGCAGTAATTGCAGGTGACTTTAATACTCCAATTATAGCAATGGACACATTATCCAGGCAGAAAAATAAGAAGTAATGGCCTTGAATGATACACTGGACCTGATGGACTTGACATATTCAGAACTTTTCATCCAAAAGCAGCACAATACACATTCTTCTTGAGTGCACATGGAACGTACTCCAAGATAGATAACATACTGGGTCACAAAATAGCCCTCAATAAATATAAAAGGATTGAGATCATACCATGCATATTTTCAGATAACAATGGTATGAAACTTGAAATAAACCACAAGAAAAAATTTGGAAAGCCTCTAAATACATGGAGGTTAGAGATCATCTTACTTAAGAATTAATCTGTCAAATAAGCAATTAAAGAAGAAATTAAACAATATATGAAAGCAAATGAAAATGAAAACATGAAAGTCCAAACCCTTTGGGATGAAGCAAAGTCAGTCCTAAGAGAAAAAAATATATTACAATTGAGGCCTACCTGGAGAAACAAGAAAAATCCCACATAAAGAACCTAACCTCGCAACTAAAGGAACTAGAAGCAGAGCAGTAACGAAACCCCAAATCCAGCGGCAGAAGAGAAATAATAAAGAGTAGAGCAGAAAGAAATAATATAGAATAAAAAAAACAGTGTAACAGATCAATGAATATAAGAACTGTTTTTTTGTAAGAATAAACAAAATTGATAAACCCCTAGCCACACTTCACAAAAAGACAGAGAAACCAAATGGATAAAATCACAAATGAAAGAGGAGAGATCAAGACCAACACCACAGAAATAAAATAATTATTAGAGAATACTATGAAAAATTGTATGCCAACAAACTGGAGGAAATGGACTAATTCCTAGACACACACACACACTAGCAAAACTCAAACGGGAAGAAATAGAAAATTTGAACAGACCCATAACCAGGGAAGAAATTGAATCAGTTGTCAAAAATCTCCCAACAAATAAGAGTCCTGGCTCAGAAGTCTTCCCAGTGGAATTCTACCACATATTTAAAGCAGAGCTAATGCCTATTCTTCTCATGCTGTTTCAAAAAAATAGAAATGTTAAGAAAGATTCCACACTCATTCTATAAGCCAGAATTACCTTGATTCCCAAACCAGACAGAGATCCCACAAAAAAGAATTATAGGCCAATATCACTGATGATCTTGTGATATCATATCACTGATGAACATGGATGCAGGAATTCTCAACAAGATACTATCAAATTGAATTCAACAGTATATTAAAATAATTATTCACCATGATCAAGTGGGATTCATTCCTGGGCTGCAGGGCTGGTTCAATATCCACAAATAAATCAATGTAATACATAACATTAATAGAAGAAAGGATAAGAACCATATGATCCTTTCAGTAGATGGAGAAAAATCATTTGAAAAAGTACAGCATCCTTTCTTAAAAAAAAATCAAGAGAGTTGAGACAGAAGGAACATACCTTAACATCATAAAAGCCATATATGAAAGGCCTACTGCTAATATCACCCTCAATGGGGAAAAACTGAGTGCTTTCCCCCTGAGATCAGGAAAATGATAGGGATGACCACTCTTGTCACTGTTGTTTAACATCGTGTTGGAAGTCCTAGCCTCAGCAATCAGACAACAAAATGAAATAAAAGGCATCAGAATTGGCAAAGAAGAAATCAAAATTTCACTTTTCACAGATGACATGATACTCTACATGGAAAACCTGGAAGACTCCACCAAAAACATCTAGAACTGATACATAACTTCAGAAATGTTTCAGGATATAAAATCAATGTACAGAAATTGGTTCCATTTATAAACACCAATAATGAAGCAAGAAAAAGAGAAATCAAGAAATTGATCCCATTTACAATTGTACCAAAAGCCATAAAATACCTAGCAATAAACTTAACCAAAGATGTAAAAGATCTGTATGCTGAAAACTATAGAAAATTTATGAAGGAAATCAAAGAAGACACAAAGAAATGGATAAAAATTCCATGCTCATGGATTAGAAGAATAAATATGGTTAAAATGTCAATACTACCCAAAGCTACATACATTTTCAATGCAATCCCAATCAAAATTGCACCAGCATTTTTATCAAAGCTAGAACAAACAATCTTAAAATTTGTATGGAACCACAAAACACCCTGAATAGCCAAAGTAATGTTGAAAAAGAAAACTAAAGCAGGAAGCCTCACAATCCTAGACCTTAGCCTCTACTACAAAGCTGTAATCATCAAGAGAGTATGGTATTGGCACAAAAACAGACACATAGCCCAATGGAATAGAATAGAGAACCCAGAATTGGACGCACGAATGTATGGCCAACTAATCTTTGACAAAGCAGGAAAGACTACCCAATGGAAAAAAAGAGAACCTCTTTAGCAAATGGTGCTGGGAGAACTGGACAGCAACATGCAGAAGAATAAAACTGGATGACTTTCTTACACCATACACAAAAATAAACTCAAAATGGATGAAACACCTAAATGTGAGACAGGAAACCATCAAAACCCTAGGGCAGAAAGCAGGCAACAACCTCTTTGACCTCAGGTGCAGCAACATCTTACTTGACACATTTCAAAGGCAAGGGAAATAAAGGCAAAAATGAATGATTGGGACCTCATCAAGATAAAAAGTTTCTGCACAGCAAAGGAAACAATCAATAAAACTAAAAGACAAGTGATGGAATGAGAGAAGATATTTAAAAGGACATATTAGATAAAGGGCTAGTATCTAAAATCTATAAAGAACTCACCAAACTCCACATCCAAAAGACAATCCAGTGTTAATTTATTCTTTAGCCGTGATTGATACTTTCTTATATTTTCTCTCTTTTTTGAAGTTCTCACTGTGTTCATTCATTGTTTTGAGTTCAGTAACATATTTATGACTATTTGAATTCTTCCTTGGGTAGATTGTTATCTCTGTTTCATTTGGTTCTTTTTCTGAGATTTTTCTTGTTCTTTCATTTGAAACATATTATTCTGTTTCCTCATTTTGCTGAAATTTCTGTGTTTGTTTCTATGTTTTAGGTAATTCAACTACAGCTCCTGTTCTTGAAAAATAGCCTCATATAAGATATGTCATGTGGAGCCCAGAAGCACATTCCCCCCTGGTTACAAAACCAGGTGATCCAGGGGTGCCCCCTGTACTGGTGTGTGGGCCCTCTTATGGGCACTGGTGGTCCCACAGCCCATCTAACTATGAGGCTCAGTCATAATTGTTGTGGGCTCACTGATGGATAGGGGTGGTCCCTTGGCTCCAAGGCTCAGCTGAGCTGCAGTGTTGTGTGAACTTCTCAGTGGGGTGCATTCTCTGGTGTTATCAGCCTAGAAGGAGGATTCCAAAATGGCCCCTGTTAGCACTGGGGTCAGCATGGCAGAAGCTACCAAAACCAGCTGCTGCCAAATGTCTTAGTCCCCATTAAGAGGCCCAGTTTCTTCTTACCTCTATGACAAGCACTCCAAGATTACTTAGTGGGTATTCTTCACCTATGGTCTATGCACTTTTTGATCTGGTGCTTTTTTTTCTAATCATGTGAGTTTGTTATAAGCCCTTTAAGAAGAGGTTTCCCTTTCCCTACAATACTATAGTTTTCCTGATGTATTCCTCGTTAGTTTTCAAAAACAAGTGTTTGGGGCTTGTCTCTCCCAAGCAAGATCTGATGGTTGGGGTGTCTGATGTGAATCTCAAATCCCTTTCTCCTCAGGGGGAAAATTATATAATTTTGAGATCCCTCTCAACCATGGCATCCTGTTCATGTTTTTTTTTTTTTTTAACTTAGCAAAACCATGTCTCTGACTGTATCCATCTCAGTGCTGTCCCTTATTGTGAAGACTCTGTTAATCCATTTTCTAGGTACTCTTCAGTGGTAGTTTTTCCAAATGTAATTGAAAATTGTGTGCATTGCAAAAAATGAATTTGTGATCTTTATAGGCTTCCACTGTGAACCTTTTTCATCCCTGCTCTAGGTATTGAGGACATCATTGTGAGAAAAATTTAAGAGAGTTAAAATGAAGTGTAATAAATGTTATGATGAATTTAAGTATGGGGTGCTGTTGAAGCATGCAGGAGGAGAGCTTACTTCAGTCTTGAGGAGTCAGAAAAGCATTTTAAAGGAAGCAACATATAAGCTTCATCAGATGATTTGGGTGTTTCAGATGGAGGAAGCAAACAATGTGTACAAAGCACTGTAAGAAATAATTTTGAAACTCAGAATTCATTATTCTCTGCATATATGGAGTCTAATCATGCAAAAACCCGCCTCCTCTTCTTTTCTTGTGGCAGAGCTCAATTGAATAGTTGTATTTTTGTACACCTTACAATGAAAATGCAACTGCAACAAAATGCTTATCAACACAGAATACAGAGAAAGTGTTTCAAGAGAAGGAACCAGCATTCATGGAATGAGTATTCCTTCACAAGATCCTCCAAACAATTAACTCTGTGGAATACACAGGAGCCTCAGTGTGAAAAAACGAGTTAAATCAGAGGTGACTTATTAGATCAGATATTAACCAGATCATTTTTACTGGTATTGATTCCATTGTTTAGTATACCTTTAAACAAATTTCAAGTGACTGATACAATAGTTTTTCTCTCTTATCTAAGTCATTTAAGCAATTTCAGTTTTAGTCATGTTCGCTGTTGAATAGCTTTAGAGAAGAGGCTGAGAAGAGACAGCACAGTGAAAGAATCTGACACAAGTGCATTCAATCTTTAAAGTTGAGTCATTCTATAGGGTGTCTATTGGAAATCTATTGGATGTTTTTATTGGAAATAAAACATTTTTCCATTAACTATCTATCTCCCTGATTAAAAAAGCATGTGCTATATTTTTATATGGATGATACTCATTAAATGTCAACATTAAATGTCAACTGGGCTTGAGGCCCAGTCTCAGTCTGCATGCTTTCACCCATAAATCTTCAATCTTCCTGCCACATAGTTTCTGTAACTATGTGCCTGAAGTGAAAGCCACATCAGTGGATATATTGTCACGAGATATTCCTTTAGCCTCCAAGCATCTTCTCACAGAAACGTCTCCTTGTTAAGTAATAAAACCAACTACTTCATTTTCTTACCATTAGAGGAAAGAAGATGTTATAAATAGAATTCCTTTTGTCATAAAGTGGGACCATCTAGGTAGGGCCTGTGGTTATTGTGAAGATACTTTAGGAGATTTGGGTTTTATGTAAGTTATTTTACATTTTGGTTTCTAATTTTGTATTTATATTATGCGTGAGTGTGGTTCATTTGGTCTTAACATTACACAAGAAGTTTTAAGACAGTGCTGAATGCTAAGGCAAGTTTGGAAAAAAAAAGATACAGCTCCTGTTTTGGAGGGATTATTTGGAGGGGTTGTTTAGAATAGGATGAATTTAGTTGGAATCATTCTTATTTATAAATCAGACAAGTACATTTTTTTTTCTTTATGAGAACTATGATGCAGGTTTTAATAACATAAACAAGTAATCAAGTTGCTTCTCCACGGTTATAACACCTTCTACCACAGTTATAAGAGATATTTCCTTAGGCACTCAAACTATACTAAAATTATCTAATTTAAACTTGATAAGTCCGTTGACACAGTGAACATGTAGGATTTAATAGTCAAAATAACCCTTTGTACAGTTTTCATAAAGATGGCCACAGAAAGGGGACTTGAGAAGAAAATCCAGGAAAAATAAATTTTGGGAGAAATTTTAAACCTCAAAATTGAATAGATATGAGACAGAAAATTGTAATCAGCTGGATGAATTTGGGCAACTCAATTAATTTCTATTGGTCTCTGTCTAGCTATACAATGACAAAGTTAGAAGACATTATTTCTAGAGTCCTTTCTAGAGTTTTTGAATTATTTTTTTTCCACATCAAAATAAATTTAATTAGGGGCACCTGGTGGCTCTGTTGGTTAAGCGTCCAACTTCGGCTCAGGTCATGATCTCACGGTTCATGAGTTTGAACCCTGCATCGGGCACTGTGCTGATAGCTCAGAACCTGGAGCCTGATTTGGATTCTGTGTCTCCCTCTCTCTCTGACCCTCCCCCGTTCATGCTCTGTCTCTCTCTGTTTCAAAAATAAATAAACATTAGGAAAATTAAAAAAATAAGTTTAATTAAAAAGTAACAGTTTTTCAAAGAAAATGCAGATACAGGATATTAATCAATTTTACCTTTGATTGGCTACCTTGAAGATCAGGGGCCAGTGGTCCAATATGGGAGGGCAAAAGAATTGAAGAATTGCTTCCAACTAATGGATCTGACAATTATTTACTGGGTACATTTGTTTATCTCATTGACTTCAATTTAAAATCATCAAAAGGTTATTGAGCTCCAAATAGAATGTATGTTGAAAACTGGGATAGACCACACCTTTTCATGCACAAGGAACTAACTCTTCCCTCATAGAACTTAGAATATACTTTCATTTAGCTATTGCATCAAATTTAGAGTGTTTAACCTACTCTAATTCTTCTTGAAATGTCAATGAATAAAGTTTTACTCACTACCATATTTTATAAAGCCTTAAAAGGTGTTTTTGCTCTGAGAATGGGTGGTGAGAAAAAGAATAGTTTGAGGGACATTGTTTTATTCAATTTATATGAAATATAGTATTATAATATAATTCTATGTAAGTAAAATTTCCACACACTTTTAACTTATTGAAAAACTTTGGTTTTTAGGTATGAATATGAGAGAATTAGTAGTGAAGGTAAACTTATTGCTAGTTTGTTAAATATATACCACCACTAACCCCTTCCTCCAGCAATCACTAGGGAAAGGCTGGTGTTACCACAGATTTATGCCCTATTAACACACACACACACACACACACACACACACACACACACACGCACACTACTGACACACATATTTGAAAGATAAAGGCTTATCTTTCTTCCATCTATCATCTCTCTTTCCTTTCTCTCCTTCCATACCATCTTTCAAGTACACATTAGGTTGGCTGAGGGTAGAGTAAGGAACGTCCAGAGGCAGTTAACTGATGAAGCAACAGGGGAGAAGTACCCTCAGATTAGTCATTCAGCTATCTGATTTGAGGGTGACATTAGCCATGAATAGAACTTTACGGTAGAGCTCTCTGCAGAAGTAAAAAATTCAGTCTTTGGGAACAACTGGTAAATGACAGAAAACAGAATGAAATCGTTCTTCAAAATAAGGAAAAATAGTACAAGTTAAAAAGGATCAGGTATTATCCTCATTAGAAAATATCCAAAGAATAACAGCATAGTCTCAAAAAAATAATCTAATCTGATAGGATTTGGGAAATTTTTCTCTTTATTTAAGTCTGAACTTGTGTTAAATTCCTAGTGGGGTGGGGGCAGGTAGAGTTCTTTATTAAATCTCAGAACCTGATTCCCACTTTTGTAAGCAAAATATTGACAGGAAATCTTGAAAAAATATATCTATAGCAGCCAGACCAATGGCTTGCTTGCAGTAGGCTCTCTAATACGTGTTAGTCAATCGAGTAATTAAATTTAAGAAGTTTAAAAGTTGAAATAATAATTAAAGAGCCTGGTCTAGTTGAATTTTTCTCATTTTATAAATGGAGAATTGGGGTCCAGAATAACAAAATGAATTGCCAAGGTTCATGTAGCTATGAATAAGTTCATGCATTGAATTTTTTATGTGAACGATATCAAAGGCAGCATTGTATCAGTATTGCTTCTAAAAGACGACTATCTAATTAATAGGTACATATTATAATTATGAGAAGTTATGAAGAGACTTTCTACCAAAGAACCCACTAATTATATAGTTACCAGGATAAGTGCCTTCTAGTGAGAGCTTCTTAGGGAGAGAGAGAGAGAATGAATGTACTTTTGATCAGCAATCACTCTTTTGAACAAAATTTTTTTGGTAAACTGTAAATGGAAATAATAAAATTAAGCTGTATAATTAGAGATATCTTTTCATTAACTGCTATGAAAACTTTGATTACTTCAATTATAAATCAATATCCAAAGTTTTGATCTCCAAGAAAAGGTGGGGAGAAAAAGAGTTAAAAATATTTAGCAGTCACTTGAACTTTGGCTGTGAGGTCTTCAAAGTTTGTCACAAATTAGCTTAATTTAGGGGTTTTGGGTGGCTCGGGCGTTTGAGAAACTGACTGTTGATTTTGGCTCAGGTCATAATCCCAGGGTCATGGGTTTGAGCCCCATGTTGGGTTCCATGCTGAGGGTAGAGCCTGCTTAAGATTCTCTCTCTCTCTCTCTCTCTCTCTCTCTCTCTCCCTCTACCCCTATCCACCACTCATGGCTCATTCTCTCTCTCTCTCTCTCTCTCTCTCTCTCTCAAAAAAAATGACTAATTAGCTTCAACTGTTTATCCACCATCACAATGTGCATCTATCCACTTGAGTTAAATGATCAAACTTAACATTTATCAAGTGTTTCTTGTATGTTAGGTACTATTCCATATCTTTACATTAAAAACTTTGTTAATTTTTAATCAGTTTTATGAGATTAGGTACTATTACTGTCAGGCAGTCTGTTGTTATCATATAAGGAAATCGAGGCACCCAGAGAATAATTTGTCTAAAGTTACACAGCTGATAACTAGTTGCTTTCAGAACTAAACCTAAATAGTCTGTCTTCAGCACTAACATGTTTACTCATTTATGTGAATGAAGATGAGTAAAAACTAGCTTTTATTTTCTGATCATTTTCTAATGTGCTAGGCTTTCATGATAAATTTATTTTCCAATATTTATTTATTTATTTATTTATTTATTTATTTAGAGAGTGTGAGCGGGGGGGGGGGGAGGGGCTGCAGAGAGAGAGGGAGAGAGAATCCCAAGCAGGTTGCATGCTCAGCATGGAGCCTGATGTGGGGTTCAGTCTCACAACCGTGAGATCATGACCTGAGCCAAAATCAACAGATTCTTAACCATCCAAGCCACCTATCATAAATTTTAAAATAAAAAAAATTACATATAATTTTTTATGCTGATGAGAAAAAATGAAATATGGCCTTTTGTAGCAACGTGGATGGAGCTGGAGAGTGTGATGCTAAGTGAAATAAGCCATACAGAGAAAGACAGATACCATATGGTTTCACTCTTATGTGGATCCTGAGAAACTTAACAGGAACCCATGGGGGAGGGGAAGGAAAAAAAAAAAAAAAGAGGTTAGAGTGGGAGAGAGCCAAAGCATAAGAGACTGTTGAGAACTGAGAACAAACTGAGGGTTGATGGGGGGTGGGAGGGAGGAGAGGGTGGGTGATGGGTATTGAGGAGGGCACCTTTTGGGATGAGCACTGGGTGTTGTATGGAAACCAATTTGACAATAAATTTCATATATAAATAAAAAAAATTTTTTTATGCTGTAAATTGTGAAGAGAGTAAATAATTATGATCAAAGATTCTATCTTCCTTCCAATGACATTTTATCATGACAAGAGTAAAATTGTCCATTTTAAAAAGCAAAATATTAGTTTCTTTATCTCTTATAAATCTCAAAGTGTTAAAGCAGAAAAACATTTTCATATCAGAAATGATTTATTCATATGTGTGGGAAAAATAAAGTAGAGTAATAATTACATATTTGGTTTTTTTATTGAACTAAGCTAAATCAAAGCATTAGACACATGACGAAATTTCACAAGAAATATAAATAGAAAACCTCCAGCCCGACAGATACAGAATCTATCATCTTTTACACTGGCCTTTAGTATAAGAGAAAAATATACTGAGAAAATTAACAAAATTTCTCCCATTGCAGTATTAATTATTCCAATTAAGAGCACAAAATATTGAAGCACATTAAAAACACTCATTTACATATAAAATATTTGTATTGATGATAAAATATTCTTATTTATTCTTTAGATTAAGTTAAATGTATAATGTGTGATAAAGCACATTACAATATACAAATACCTTATTAAATGTAAGATTTTAAAAATAAAATTGGGGACTAGAGAACATCTTCCTAATAATTTTGTGGATCAATCTATCTATTTGCATGCCTGAGATTAGAAGTTATGGTAAAGGTGTCCCTATCATTCACTACATCCAGGGGGCAGGGGAAATAGATATCTGTTCTTTTCCCTCCTGCTATATTTCTTTTGGCATTGTGAAGCACTTTAATCCTAAGGCTTTTATCTGTCCACTCAAAAAAAATTTTTTTTTCTATTTCCTCTACCTGAAGTGTTTTCAAGTGAATTAATATGATTAAATATCTATTAACAAGGAATAATATACTTTCTGAATGCTACCTCATTTTAGAGAATTTCCATTTTAAAGAGAATAAATCTTAAACTAAAGAAAAAACACTCTATGAGTGACATTTTCAACACCATATAGTATGGACTCTTGCAGTAGATATAAGGAAGTATAGGTGGATCAGAAATCATATCACATTGGAACTACCTACTGTTTCTGAGATTAATTTTTCAGGGAAATGGTTATAAATACCCCACCCTAACAGTAGCAGAAAGAACCTTCCATTTTCACGTATTGAGTTGAGTAGAAATTATGAGATGAAGGTGACCAGATTGGTTGCTTAATAGTTAATGTTGAGGTATACCTGAGGCAAGACTGCTATCTTTTAGGAACACATATTTCAAGGGTTCCTCAAACTCAATAACCTTCAATTTAGCTATAATCTCAAAATAATATTCACGGTTCTCATCCTCGACTAGGAAGGAAGTTGCAACACAGTTAAGCCACAAGCAACAGTAAAGTTGTCTCCTATAACTTCTTTATGGAGTCTATCCCTGTACTCACACACTGTGTTCTCCAAACTTCCCCATCTTCAAACATCAAACTTCTTGTTGATACTCTAGAGAAATAGCTTTTGCATGTTGTGATGTAATCTGGTGACTCGTGACTCGATTCATCTGTTAGAAAATCATTCAGAAGGAGGAGAGGGAGCTAAGATGACAGTGAAGTGGGAGGACCTTAGGCTTGCTTCATCCCATGAACACAGCTAGATAACTATCAAATCATTCTGAATACTCGAGAAATTGACTAGAGAACTGAGAAAACTGCACAACTACAGGGAGAGAAGAGGCCACTTTGAAGAAGGAAGGAAGTATGGAGACATGGTTTGAGGGAGAAATGTTTCATGGGTGCTACAGAGGGGAAGGAGCCCTGGTTGCATAGAAAGGTGAGAGTGGAACACACAGCGATACACACAAGAAAACACTTCTCCAAAGCCTTTGGCTGGGAAAATGAGAGTGACTGAATTTAGTGAGTTATTATAAGCAGCCAGGCTCAAAGACTGGAGTTTTAGAGGTCTATGGGCTTGGCTGGGATAGAGACCTTAGGACATGCTCTACTCCTGGACAAAACACAGGGAACCAACCCAGGGTAGACTTTGCAATCTGAGGATTGCCTAAGGGGCTGAAGGAGAGATTGTTCATACTTTTTGGAGGGCATCTGTGAGAAGTGTCATTGCCTCTCGGGACAAAAGAATCAGCAAAGGTCATTTCTCTCCATCACCCCTCAGCATAGGTGCAGAGACACCTGCTGAGAGCAACTAATCAGGACCCTGGCTTTTTAACCTGCTTGCTCCAAATTCCAGGCCCCTGCACTCTTGTGAAACTGTCCTTCTGTGTCAAACCTGCATTCGTCCCAATATGGTCAAATCATTACCCAGAGGATGAGTGCAGTTCCCTGCCACACCAAGTCCCTGAAGTTTAGAATTTTAAAAATCAGTAGGAGTGGCTAGGGTACAGCCCAAGGTGCACTGCACTGAGTCAGGTAGGCAAGTGACCCAGAGATAGACACTATGAAATCAGTAATCTGAAAAATGCCTGTGATGCAACAGGGAAAATTATTTTCTCCTCTGAAAGTGCTTCCCTGAGAACAGCAATCAAGGACCTACCTCTTCTGGGAGGAAGGAGAGGGGTGGGGACAACATCCCCCCTGCCCAAACCCTCATCATAAACCAATGTCAGTAAACAGCACAGCATCAACACTGGCTGCCTAACCTGCTTACACCAAGTCAGAACCCCATTCACTGCTTCTCATGGTACTGCTTTTCTTAGGCAAGTATGCCTAAAAACGCATGCAACAGACCCCTACCCAGAAGAACAGCACAAAATTTTCAAGCACTACATCTACTGTCTATAGAGTTCTGTGAAGCTTTAATTCTAGTGGAAATAACATCAGGTGTTTTTTAACAAGCACACCATAACACACCTACTTATAACTTGCTACATGCTGGTGAAAGTGCAAGGAGAAACTCTGCAGGCAATTTCAGGGATAGAGCAGCCAAACACCACAGCAGAGTGCACGCAGCACACACCAGACACACTTACTGAGGCACCAGGCCTGGACAGCGTATGACTTCTTCTTAAAGCCATTGTTCTCATAAGCAGGAAACATAACAGGCTTTCCTAACACACACAAAAGACAGAGACCTAGAAAAAAATACCAAGACAGAGGAATGCATTGCAAAACAAACAAACAAACAAACAAACAAGAAAAGAATAAGAAAAGGTCACAGCCAGAGATCTAATTGATACAGATATCATTAATATTCCTTATGGAGAATTTAGGGCAACAATCAAAATGACATTAGCTGGGCTTGAGAAAAGCATAGAAGACATCAGGGAGACGCTTACCACAGATATAAAAGAGCTAAAAAACAATCAGTCCAAAATGAAAAATTCAGTAACTGAGATTCAAAACTAACTGGATGTAATGACCACAATGATGGAAGAATAAGAGTAACATATAAGTGATATAGAAGATAGAATTATGGAAACTAAAGAAACTGAACAAAAGAGAGAAAGAAAAAATTGGGGTCATGAGAGTAGATTTAAATAACTCATTGACTCCACCAAACTTATTAATATTATTATCATAGGAAGCCCAGAATAAGAAGGAGAAAAGGGGGCCAGAAGGTATATTTGAGGATTTTATAGCTGAAAACTTCCCTAATCTGGAAAAGGAAACAGACATCAAAGTCCAGGAGGCACAGAGAACTCCCATCAAAATCAAAAAAAGCAGGCCAGCATCAAGATATATCATAGTTAAATTTGCAAAATATAGTGATAAAGAAAAATTTATAAAAGCAGTAAGACAAAAGAAGTTCCTAACTTATAAGGGAAAACCAATCAATTAGGAGCATATCTGTCCACAGAAACTTGTCAAGCCAGATGGGAATGGCATGATATATTCAACATGATGATTGGGGAAAACCTGTAGCCAAAAACACACTAGGCAGCAAGATTATCATTCAGAATAGAAGGAGAGATAAAGAGTTCCCCAGACAAACAAAACTAAAGGAGTTTGTGACCACTAAACCAACCCTGCAAGAAATATTAAGGCAACTCTTTGAGTGGGAACAAAAGAGCAAAAGCACCAAAGACTAGAAAGAAACAGAGAAAATCTCCAGAAACAATGACAACACAAGTAATAAAATGACACTAAATACTTATCTATCACTAATTACTCTGAGTGTAAATGTACTAAATGCTCCAATCTAAATACATCGGGTGTCAAAATAGATTTAAAAAATACCTATATATATGCAGCCTAAAAGACACTTAGTTTGGACCTAAAAACATCACCGTATTGAAACTGAGGGAATGGATAAACATGTATCATCAGAGAAAGCCAGAGTAGCCATTCTTATATCAGGCACATAGATTTAAAACCATATACTGTAACAAGACATACAAAAGGGCACTATATCATAATAAAGGGGAGTATCCATCAAGAAGATCTAACAATTGTATTTATGCAACCAACATGGGAACCCCCAAATATATAAAACAATTAATAACAAACATAAAGAAACTCATTAATACTACAATAATAGTAGTATATATGGGGACTTTAACACCCCATTTATATCAATAGACAGAACACCTAAGCACAAAATCAACAAGGAAACAATGGCTTTGAATGATACACTGAACAAGATAGACTTAACTGATATATTCAGAACATTTCATCCTAAAGCAGCAAAATGCACATTAGTTTCAAGGGCATGAGGGACAATCTCCAGAATATTTCACATACTGGATCATAAATTTGGCCTCAAGAAATACAGAAAGATTGAGATTATACCACGCATATTTTCTGACCACAATGGTATGAAACTTTAAGTCAATCACAAGAAAAAATTGAAAAGACCGCAAATACATGCAGGTTAAAGAGCATGCTACTAAAAAATGAATGGGTCAACTAGGAAATTAAGGAAGAAATGAAAATGAAAACACAATCACTCAAAACCATTGGGATGCAGCAAAAGCACTCCTAAGAGGGGTATATATAGCAATAAATGCCTACCTCAAGAAGCAGGAAAAATCTTAAATACAGAACCTAATCTTATACATAAAGGAGCTAGAAAAGGAACAACAAATGAAACCTAAAGCCAGCAGAAGAAGGGAGATAATAAAGATTAGAGCAGACATAATTGATTAAAAAAAAAAAAAGTAAAATATATCAATGAAACCAGGAACTGGTTTTTGAAAAAAAATAATAAAATTGGTAAACCCCTAATCAGACTTTTCAAAAAGAAACGAGAAAGCACCCAAATAAAATCACAATAAACACCACAGAAATATGAACAATTAGAAGAGAATTTTATGAAACATAAAATGCCAACAAAATGGACAATCTGGAAGAAATGGATGAATTCCTATTAAAATATAAACCACCAAAGCTGAAACAAGAATAGAAATTTGAACATGTCAATAAACAGCAAAGAAATTGAATCAGTAATCAAACATCTCCCAACAAACAAAAGTCCAGGGCCAGATGGCTTCCTAGGGGCATTCTACCAAATATTTAAAGAATAGTTAATACCTATTCTTCTCAAACCTTTCTAAAAAATGAAAGAAAAACTTCCAAAATCATGTATGAGGCCAGCACTATCTTGATTACAAAATCAGACAAAGACTCCACTAAAAAAGAGAATTATGGGGGCGCCTGGGTGGCGCAGTCAGTTAAGCGTCCGACTTCAGCCAGGTCACGATCTTGCGGTCCGTGAGTTCGAGCCCCGCGTCGGGCTCTGGGCTGATGGCTCAGAGCCTGGAGCCTGTTTCCGATTCTGTGTCTCCCTCTCTCTCTCTGCCCCTCCCCCGTTCATGCTCTGTCTCTCTCTGTCCCAAAAATAAATAAACGTTGAAAAAAAAATTAAAAAAAAAAAGAGAATTATGGGCCAATATACCTGATGAACATGGATGCAAAAATTCTCAACAAAATACTAGCAAATCGAATTCAACAGTACGTTAAAGGAATCATTCACCACAATCAAGTGGGATTTATTCCTGAGCTGCAAGTGTGGTTAAATATTTGCAATCAATCAACGTGGACACCACATTTATGAGAAAAAGGATAAAAACCATATGATCCTCTCAATAGATGCAGAAAAAGCATTTGATAAAGCACAATATCCATTCTTGATAACAGCCATCAGCAAAGTAGGCTTAGAGGGAACATACATAAACATAATAAAGGCTATTATGAAAAACCCACAGCTAATATCATCATCAATGGGGAAAACTGAGAGCTTATCCTCTAAGGTCAGGAAGAAAACAGGGATAGCCACTCTCACAACTTTTATTCAACATAGTACTGGAAGTCCTAGTCTCAGCAATATGACCACACAAAGAAATAAAAGGCATCCAAACTGGCAAGGAAGAAGTCAAACTTTCACTATTTGCAGATGACATGATACTGTATACAGAAAACCCAGTATACCCCAGCAAAAAAAAAAAAAAAAAAAAAAAAAAAAAAAAAAAAAAAA
>NW_024420361.1:3770254-3777354 GCF_014898765.1 Herpailurus yagouaroundi
ACAAAAAAAAAAAAAAAAAAAAAAAAAAAAAAAAAAAAAAAATTGCTAGAACTTAAACACAAACACAGTAACATACAGGATATAAAATCAACATACAGAAATCTGTTACATTTCTATACAATAATGAAGCAGCAGAAAAATATATCAAGGAGTCAATCCCATTTACAGTAACAACAAAAGCCATAAGGTAGCTAGGAATAAACCTAATGAAAGAGGTAAAAACTGTACTCTGAAAACCATATATCACAGATGAAACATATTAAAAAATGACATAAAAATGGACAGACATCTCATGCTCATGGATTGGAAGAACAGATATTGCTAAAATGTCTATAGTAACCAAAGAAATTGCATTCAATGCCATCCCTATCAAAATACCACCAGCGTTTTTCACAGAGCTAGAACAAATAATCCTAAAATTTGTATAGAACCGCAAAAGACCCCAAATAGCCAAAGCATCTTGAAAAGCAAAGGTGGAGGCATCACACGTTGTATTACTTCAAGTTGTATTACAAAGCTGTTGTGATCAAGATGGTATGGTGCTGGCACAAAAATAGACAATAGATCAATGGAATAGAAAACCCAGAAATTAACCCAAAGCTACATGGCCAATTCACCTTTGACAAAGCAGGAAAAATTGTCTAATGGAAAAAAGGCAGTCTCTTCTATAAATAGTGTTTCGAAAAGTGGACAGCCACATGCAAAGGAATGAAACTGGACCAGCTCTTACATAATACACAAAAGCAAATTCAAAATGGATGAAAGACTTAAATGTGAGAGAGGAAGGAAACCATCAAAATTATAAATGAGAACACAGGCAGTAACCTCTTTTACATCAGTTACATCAATAACCTCTTTTACAACTTCATATTAGATATGTTTCCTGTGGCAAGGGAACCAAAAGCAAAAATAAACTATTGAGACTTAAGATGAAGAGCTTATGCACAGCAAAAGAAACAACCAACAAAACTAAAAGGCAACCTCCAGGATGGGAGAAGATATTTGCATGGGACATATCTGATAAAGGTTTGATATATAAAATCTATAAAGAACTTATCAAACTCAACACACACAAAAAACAAATAATATGGTGAAGAAATGGTCAGAATACATGAATAGACATTTTCCCAAAGAAGACATAGAAATGGATAATAGACACATGAGAAGATGGTCAGCATTACTCATCATCAGGGAAATACAAATGAAAACTACAATGCAATATCACCTCACACCTGTCAGAATGGCTAAAATTAACAACACAGGAAAACACAGGTGTTGCCAAGGATCTGGTGTTGGTGGGAATGCAAACTGGTACAGTCACTCTGGAAAACAGTATGGAGGCTCCTCAAAATGTTAAAAATAGAACTACGCCACAATCCAGCAATTGCACTACTATGTACTTACTTAAAGAATACAAAAATACTAATTCAAAGGGATACTTGCACCCTGATGTTTATAGCAGCATTATCAACAATAGCCAGATTATAGATAAAGCCCAAATGTCCATTGAATGATGAATGGATAAAGAAAATGTGGTATAGGGGTGCCTGGGTAGCTTAGCTGGTTTAGAGTCCCACTTCAGCTTAGATCATGATCTCATGGTTTGTGGGTTCGAGCCCCATGTCAGGCTCTGTGCTGACAGATCAGAGCCTGAAGCCTGCTTCAGATTCTGTGTCTCCTTCTCTTTCTGCCCCTCCCCCACTCATTCTCTGTTTATCTCTCTGTATCTCAAAAATAAATATTTTTTAAAAAAGAAAATGTGATACACACACACACACACACACACACACACACACACACACACAATGGAATATTACTCAACCATAAAAAAGAATGAAATTTTGCCATTTTCAATGACACGGATGGAGCTTGAGCGTACTATGCTAAGCGAAATAACTCAGTCAGAAAAAGACAAATTCCATATGATTTCACTCACATGTGGAATTTGAGAAACAAAACAGATGAACATGGGATGGCGAAGAGAGCCAAAACAGACTTTTAACCATAGAGAACAACTGAGGGTTACTGGACAGCAGATCAGTGGGCAGATGGGTTTAATAGGTGATGGCTATTAAGAAGGGCACTTGTCATGAGCACTGTCTGTTGTAAGTGATGAATCACTAAATTCTACACCTAAAACTAATATTACAGTGTATGTTAACTAACTAGAATTTAAATAAAAACCTGAAAAACAACAAACAAAACATGCACATATTTTTGTGCATGTCAGGCTGTAAACATCTGAGGAATCATTTTAAATAATTGAGCCGTTATTTCCCACTTTAAGTATTTCCAATATGCACATTCACCAAAAAGTCATTAGATTTCATATCAACATATTAAACACCTTTGCACAGTGGAGTATAATATCTTGGAAAACTTGATGTGCTTGTTTTGAGACAGACTAAAACAAAGTGTCTAAAGTTCATATTGCCTAATAATAACTATGGATGTATTGTTTTAAATTCACTTTTATAGAAAGCAAGAAGATAGGTGATATATGCTATTAGTTATTAACAATGATTACCAATATAATATCATTCATGTCATGTTATTATCACTGCCAAAGAAACTGCTTGAAGTTGCTTCTACCCTAAATTATTTAGTAGTAGATATACCCACACTACTGGGTTTCAGAGAATTCCATTTACAACTATATTTGAGTTTAAAGTCCATTTAATTTAATGACAATTATGTACCAGAAATAGTACCCAAAACACCCAAGAAGAAAAACAATTCTTATTATGAGAAAAACATCACTGAGTCTTGAATACAGAGACATACACAAAAAGGCAGAGAAAACAATGGAATATAAATATTTTTCATTCACTGAGACAATGTACACATCATGACATTCATTCAATCTTCTTCATTTTGAATAGTGGTTTGGGTTATTGTTATCTAATTTTGAGTAAATTGATGTGTGTTTTATTTGATTCCAGCATCAGAATCATCAGAATAATATGGCCAGTTGTCATAAAAAGGATAGAAATAATTCATGGAGTGCTCAGCTAGAACTCAGGTTCTAATAATGGTATTATTATTTCCATTTTATAGCACATTTCAATGAAAAAGAAAAAAAAGTATGTGCATTATCTTTTTTTATTCTCAGCATAATTCTCTAAGGTTTGTCTTATCATCTTCCTTTTATAGGTAAAAAAAATAAAGCAGTCTCAGAGACTAGAGGACTAGCTTGAGAGCTATGCTTTGAGCTCAGTTATCCTAAAACCAAGTCTAAGACTTTGTCCTTTATCCCACACCTCTGCCTTCCTGTTTCAGTACAGATGCTGATCTCCTAAAATCACTTAGCCCCTTTGAATGTAATTTTTCTACCTGCAAAACTGGCCATGGGGTATGGAAAGTAAGGGTTGAAACTCAGTTGTTTGATCCTGTGAACCAAAAATTATTTGGCATAGGAGTGACAGAGGGTTCAAAAATATTACAGGGAGTACATGAAATTATATATCCATTGAGCATAAATAACATATATTGCACATATGTGTATATAAATTCTGCTGAGATTAATAAAATGCACATTCACTCAAAACCAATATTGAATTAATTGTAGCTTTTTGTTATTATGTATTTCCTCACTTAATGGCTACTAAAAGTGCCATCATTTTCTTGGGAGAACCACTACATTTTGCAGTATTAAAAGTGGTCTCTATACTCAAACTTGTTGGGAATCTCTAAACTACATCATCTCCAAAACACTTTTGAGCTTGAAAATTTTATGAAATTGTTATTCAAACCAGGCCTTAGTCATTAGAACAGAATAAGACTGATTAATTGGTATTCAATTGACTCTGTATTGATTGAACCATAGTAAAATTGATCTAATTAATCATGTAAAACAAGTTTGTGTATTTTCATGTAAGAAACGAATTAAGGGAGGGTGGCTCTCAAAAAATAAGTAAACATTAATTTTTTTTTTTAAGAAGGGGTGCCTGGGTGGCTCAGTCGGTTAAGTGTATGACTTCGACTCAGGTCATGATCTCACAGTTCATGAGTTTCAGCCCCCAGTCAGTCTCTGTGCTGACAGCTCGGAGCCTGGAGCTGCTTCCGATTCTGTGTCTCCCTTTTTCTGCCCCTCCCCTGCTCGACTCTGTCTATCTCTCTCTAAAAAAATAAATAAGCATTAATTAAGGGAGGGTGGGATATTTGATAGAACAGTGGTTTCAAAAAAGAAATAATAATAATTCTCATATACATTTATTCTTTTATGATTCTGAGTTGTGGGTGAGATAAGGCTAGTTAATTATATCAGTAATAGCCTTCAAGGGGCTTATAATATCTTTATTATTTTACTGCCCCATCTCATTTGAAATATGTCTAGGATATGACCAATTCTCATCACCTCCTCTGTTATAAACTGACATAATCTCCTGCTAGTAATATTACAACACCTTCCAAAGTGATTTCCTTTTTCATGCCATTATCTCCACTGATAGAGGAGATGTATTATGTATTCTCAATACATAAGCCAGACTGATATTTTAAAAACAGAATCAGATCATGTCACTCCTCTTCTCAAAATTCTCCAATGATATCTTATATCATTCAAAGTAAAACTTGAAGTCTTTCAAATGGTCAAATGCCCTACATGATTTTCCTCTTATATTCTACCTCTGTTTTGTATTACTCTCTCCCTCCACTTGGCCTTTACATTTTGTCTGTGCCTATCTCCATTTCTGGAACCAAAGTTTCCAGTGAGTAATTGTTATTTTGTGCTACTAGTTCCCTAAGGCTTCCCTGCAATAAGTTATACTGGTCTGAACAAGTAGAGGCATTTCGTAAGTACAGCAGCTCAAACGTCAGGAAAGGGCATTAACACTTTGATAAGAAAGCTCTATTTGCTATGGCTAGACTAGAAGTGAATCTGACTTCTCTGGTAGGCAAATATTGGTAAAATTAAATAACAAGTCTTGCCTATTTGTTTTATCTAGTATTTCCCAGGCACCTTGACTTTATGTTTTATGATGACTTTTATTGTTTTATGATTTGAGGGTCGCAACTAGTCTTAAAATTAGGGAAATCTGACAGACATAATGAATAACATAAGTTTAATTTTATGATTGTATATTTCACATTGTCCAAACTGGTATGCATAATAGGAACAAGTTATAACATGCACTTAATTATGTGCCATGCAAACACATTACCAGGGCAGTTTCTGTAGGTGCGGCTCCAAATGTGAATTCATGTTAAATAGTATTTACTACAACATGTGAAATGTAAGAAACTCCTAAATAAAGAGTTTTTACATTAATATTTTTGCTACCATTTTGTGCATAAATAAAATATAAAGCTTCATCATTCTCTTAAGTTCATAACTCTTATCTCAGAGAAGAACTGTCAAGTATTCAAATATATGAGATATACCTCTCCAATAATGTATTACACAGAGCATCTTCTAAAACCAATCAACAAAATACAATTTAACAGGAAATGAGGAATTGAAAGGGAGTGGTTAAAAAACCCAGGGATATATGTAATGATACAACTTTGAGGAAGTCTTTACATGAGACTGGATTTGAATCATCAAAGCTCAGCTCTACTTAAGGGGAAAAAAGTGGTGACAGGAGAAAATGAGAAAAGGTTTGGATAAGGAGTGATACAACCTGAATGTTATGATTACACTCTTGTAACTCTTTGTGTTTAGGAATGGATTCATTGGGTGTATATCCTTTAAAGGGGATATTTTATACAATTTTCTCAGAACCATTTAGAAAGAATACAAATATTAAGACAAAATAAAGAAAAAGAAAGAAAGAGGAAGGAAGGAAGGAAGGAAGGAAGGAAGGAAGGAAGGAAGGAAGGAAAAGAGGGAGGGAGGACGAAGGAAAGAGAAAAGAAGGAACAGAGGAAGAGAGGGAAGAGGAATAAAGGAGAGAAAGAGGGAGGGAATGAAAGAAAGGAGACATATATACTTTGTCACTTAATGTTCACAATAACTCAACAAGGTAGGTATTCCTTTATTTTGAGAAAGGGACAATGAAACTGTAAAAGGTTAAGCGATTTGCCTAAGTTCTTGCAACTACTAAGTGGCTCAGTTAGAATTCAACATAGGTTTGTCTGACTCCATGTTCATGTGATCATTCCAGTATGTCAAATTTCTATGATAAGTCTGACACAGAAATTTGGTTTGCAAGTCATGGTTCATGTGGGTTTTTCAGGTGGCCTACAGGTTATCTTATACCATTAATAAAAATAATGTAACAATGCATAATCTTTACTTCCTGTTGTGTATTCTGTTATGCAACAGAATTTCTGTTTTTAATAAAAATTCAGACATAACCTCATTCCACCTCATCAAAAGTAGGACTTTCCCCAATTCTGAGGATTTTTTTTTTCGTAAAGGAAGGAGCAAGTGGAATACATGGTCTGTGAAGTCTTTTGCCCCATCAGAGGGGCCAAAAAAATGAAAATATTTTAGAACAACTTAATATATATATTCTACATGAAGTAGGCACAGTACATATTTTTGATTGATACCAGAAATGTATTCTTCTCAGTATGTTTACTCAGGCTGAATGCAGAAGAGCAATTATCTAATTTAATCAACGTCACTACATTGCATGTGTGGAAGCCCTTAGGATCCCACTGTTCTTCTGGATCCAAATGAGATAGTTTAATAATTGAAAGAGCCTTCCTTGGAAGTTCTCTTTGTACTTTATTGCCCAAGAAACTATGATAAACATGTCTTATGCTAAAGTCCTCTGGAAAATGAAACAAAAAGTTTTACAATGAGACTGCAGTATATGCAGGTCTGGGTAAAACTAAAAAGACATGTAAACATGGTTCTTACTCTTTGAAGATATACTGTATTTAAGATTAAAAAATATTTTCTAAAGTGAATGGGGAAGATAAGACATCTAATGTTAGCAATAGCTACTACCTAGGAGTGGATTGGGATGGGGGTGGGCACATCTAATGGAACTGTCACTTTTTACTGTATGTACTTTTGTAATGTTTAGTTTTTCTACTATAAGAATGTGTTGATACATTATTTGTGTAAACTTAAAAAATTAAACCAGTCAGTAAAAATAAAAAGAAAATTTCTAGCTTTGTGATTATTTTATATATATATATATATATAT